>NW_022995376.1:7185315-7491208 GCF_004354385.1 Drosophila innubila
AGATACAAGATACAAGATACGAGCCAAACTTTAGACTTTAGACTCTGCTCATGGCGTTGAGATGTGTGTGTGTGTGTGTGTGCTCTTAATTGTTATTTCAATTAAGTATTTTCATAAGCAATTATTCGTTTAGTTAAAGCTGTGAATTTTTGTTTTTTGTGGGCGTCAATTGTCAATTGACAATTGTCTTTTGTCTTAGCCATGTGGCAGCTCAAGTGTTGGCCATGTTGCTGCTAGGCCTAAGCTGTCAAGGCAACAAACGCATTTTCACCCAACGTTTGGTTTAAAAAAAAAAAAAACCCAACACTAAAATTGTTGAAAAATTATGTATTTATGCATGTTTATTCATGAGGCCTCTATTTTTTTTTGTATTATTGTTATTATAATTTGAATTGTGTGTGTTACCTACTCGTAAAGGCGAAGCCATAACTTGGCTTAAACTTTGAGTGCAAGTGGCGAGCATGAGTATTATTACATAAACAGGTTGTAGCCAAAATAAAAAAAGAAGCTAACTAAACAAAAGTTTAATGCATTTTGATTATTTTTAATGTATGCGCATTAAAACATCTAGCCAAAAGGGGAAGTTGAATGGGGAGAAGCCCGCATCCAAGTCCAAGTTAAAGCCAAAGCGATGAATGCGCATATATTTTGTTTTTTGGGGATGTTACGAAATGACGTCAAAAAAAAAAAGAAAAAATCAGTATATGCAGTTCTCTTTCAGTCGAAGTTCGCTAACCTGTGGTTGTAGGTGTCGTGGCTAACTGTGTGATGGCTAACTAAAAAACACACTGGCCAACAAGTTGTTGGCTAAAAAAATCCTCAACATAAATATCAATATTGGTGTGTCTTGTGGCTCATTTAGCTGTTGTTGGCTCATTACGTTTACCTGTTCGTCTCTTCGTCTGTCTGTCCGTCTGTCTGTTTGTCCGTCTGTCTGTTTGTCCGTCTGTCTGTTTGTCCGTCTGTCTGCTTGTCGCTGCTCATGTGCGTTCATTGCGTAATCGCAACACATTTACCAGGCGTATTCAAGCGTTGGCTGCCATTCGCTTCGCGAAGAAGAGCGGCCTCACAAGCCAAATCAGAAAAGTCAACAAAAAGCCAACTCACAAGCTCACAAACTGGCAACAGGCATCGGCAGTGGCAACAGGTCTGCCTCTTCTGTCAGCCAGTCAACCAACTAGCTGCCAAGTGCAACGCTTGCAACATTTACTTGCAACGTCTGCAACTTGTTTTCTTCTCTATTTTTTTCTGCTGTACCTCCTGGCGTATGCGCAATGTGGGCGGCATCTATAACTCATACGTGAACGCTGAGCTATTGCCAACTTGTTGTCGAGGCTGTGCTTTTGGCGGCACTTAAGTGGGTGTAGCAGCTACACATACGACTATATACGACTATATATATGATTATGAATCATTGTTTTAGCCGCTATCACGAACAAAAAATCCCAGTTACCACTTTAAGTACGGGGAAAAAATACTTTACCGCATACGTAATAGTGCAAACATAAATCTTTAGTGCAGTGCCTACCGCGTTACGTGTTTTGTTTATGTTTACCCAAAGTAACAAATATTCAATAAAATAAATTAATGTTTTTCTTTACACATTGGAATTGTGTTTTTTTATGCGAAAACATATACAAAGAAGTCATAAAGCTCAGCTTTTTATTGGTTATAAGTTGGCAGAGGTTTCCCGATTGATTTTTACGTTATGATGAGGGTAAATTGAGAGATTAACAGTTGAAGTTTGATTTGAACTCATTTTTTATTTATTTACAAGTTAACGCTAAGTCTTACTTTAATTGGTCGATTTCTCAGCTGTAATTTAACTGGATTTTAATTATTTTAAGCATAGACGCCCAATTATTAAATTGGTTAGTTTAATAACTAAAAGATTTTTTAAAATATGTAAAATGTATGAAATAAATTTCGGATTCAAAAATATAAATCAATTACAAATTAACTGCACTGAAATAAATCTTACTTCCAATTGTATGAAACTTTCTAAAGATTTTCTTTTATTCGCTATTGTTTGTTTTGATAAGCAATTTTCTTTCTTCTCATTAATACAACTTCTTAACTTTTAGTTGTTAAAAGGGCCTTAAGATTTATCTACTCTTCTTATGCAACTTTCTACGGATTTTCTTACCTTTTCTTTTGTTTGGCTGAGATAACAATTTTCAGTCATAATTTGCGTGTTGTTTTCCCTGCCTCTTGCCAAGTGATTTTTCATTTGAAACTAAATTTGTTGTTATTATTTTGTGGCTATTTGATGTTGTTGTTTTAGTTTTTTGTTGTCGATCGGCGCATAAAGGAAAAGGAAATGAAACGCGTAATTTGTGTGCGGTGTGCGGTGGTCACACGGAACGGCTATTAAAAAGCTGTTGGCGAATTCGGTTTCGGTTTCGCTTGTTTTTCGCTATTTTGTTTTTGGCATTTCTGATGTTTACATAAAATGTTTATAATTTCATTTTCATTAGTTTTTAGTTTGCATTGCAAAATGCGACTAATCAAAAACGAACAGAAACGATCAAAACTGACCAGGTTTATTGAACTCAATAAAAGGGGTAGCCTCATCTTCAAGTTGTCATCAACTTTTGACTAATTTTCTTCTTCTTTTTTTTCACATTTTTGTTATTTTTTGTGTGTGATTAATTAAACTCTTAGCTGACCCAAAGTTGTGGGACCATTATGTAAGAGCTCTGAGCTTACATGATTTAGTTGAACGGATTGAGGGGAGGGGGAGGGGGACGAACCTAATTTTGGGGGCACAAAAGAAAGCGGCCAACTAACTAATGATGCCAAAGTTGCAGGCGGGTCGCGGGCATAGAAAAACCGACTGAAAAATCAGTTTTTAACATTGCGTAAAAGTGTGCAACAAGCTGCTGATGGGAGCTTTGGATGCTACTCGATGTTATTGTTGTTGCTCATGTTGTTGATGATGACGAACAAGTGACACGCCCCACAGCCAGCATTTGCAACGCCTCAATGCACAACAACAACAACTAAGGGAACAACAACAATAAGTTTGCCTATTGAAAAACTTTTCAGACCAAACCAAGCGACTCGCACTGAATTCGTAAAGCCAAAGCCAAACAAATAAACGGAAGCCCCCAAACCTCGTACAATGGTCGCAGAAAAAAACTCACAAAAAAACATCTTAAAAAAAAAAAAACAGAAACAAAATGAACTTTGCAATTATTCAATGCTGTTGCAGTTGTTATTGTTGTTGACGTCGCTGATCATTTAACATATTGTCGGCGCTTTAAAAAAACAAAATACAAAAACTAAACGTAACAAAAACACATTTGAAATGTTCCAAGTCTCATTTGTGATTGCGCAAAAGGTCAGTAAGTCATTTGGCTGTTGGCCAGGTCAATTCTAGAGCTCAAGGCTTGGCCAAGGGTTGGCTGCTTTTAACCAGGAAGCAGATGCAACAGCAACAACAACAACAACAACAACAGCAACAGCAGCGGGTGCAACACTTAGTGGCATTTCACGACAACTTTACTTTGATTTCCGCATTGACATCCGCAACGATATTTTGTTTTCTGTTTATTTTTGATTTACCTTTGCCATTTCTTTTGCTTTCTCACGGCAGCTGCTTTAGTTGTTGCTGTTGTTGCTGTAGTCGATGTCGTCTGCAACATTTCCTGTATTTAACTGCACCTACAAGAGGCCCATGGCTAACAGCTCCAATTCCAATTCCAGCTTTAACTCCACTTAAGGCAAAATGTCACGCACATGAACTGCCAACTTTGGCAGAGCTGCTGTTATAGTTGTTGCTATTGTTGCTGTTGTTGCTGTTGTTGTTGCTGTTGTTGCTGTTGCAACGTTATGTTTGCAGAAATTTACGGCATTTTGCTAGCTGCTTTTGGCATTTTGTTGCATGTTTCGATTTCACATTAGAAATGCTTTCGATCGCCTCGACCAAAACGTGCCTGTTGCATGTCTGTCTGTCTGTCTGTTTTGCGGGCCAACAAACAAGTTTTAGCCATGAACGTGGGCAGCCAAACCGTAGGGTGCAGCGTGCAACTAACAACAGCAACAACATATACAAAATTACAACAAAACATGCTGAAATTGCAATGCAAAAAGGCTGGCAAGTAAGTAAGTAAAAAAGTGCAACGAAAGCGCGCGTGGAGAAAGTTTTGTTATAAGCCAAGGCGGCATTTAAAAATTGTATTTATGAGCAGGCCAAAAGCAAAAGCAAACCAAAAGCCAAAGCCAAAGCCAAGCGCCAAGAAAGCAAAAGTGAAGCAACAGTGAAGCAAAAGTGAAGCTGCACCACTTGAATTGGTGCCAATGAATTAATGAAAGTTTTTTCTGTTATATTTATGTATTTAATTTTTTTTATTTAACTCGTTTACGTTTTATTGAAACGTTGTTTGCGGTTTTGGCGCTAGCGGAAATGATTCACAATTAGTCACAATTGTTTGTGCAGAAATGTAACAAACAAGCAATCAAAAAACATTCATATAAATTTACCCTTTCAAGGCCAAATTGTGCAGGCAACAGTTAGAATTAACTTTAGAATAAAAGTCAGCTAATAACGAAGACTTCAATTAGCTAACAATTCTGAGAAAATTTTCCACATTTAATATTAATTTTCTGTGGAGATTTCCATTGCGATTATGCAGTCAGAAATTTAAATAACAATTATTTATTTTCAGCACATTTTCTATAATTATTTTTACTTTTCGTTCAGCAAATTGAGCTAAAAAGGCGGCTCACTTTTTTGATTATGACATGTGCAACGTTGCGTATGATTGATATTAATGTCATAGGCACAGGTAACTGAGTGTCTGTGTGTGTGTGTCTGTTGTATTTTTCGCTCATTGTATAATATTTCATAATATTTAATACGACTCCATTAAATAAGTAAGTTAGTTTAGGCAAACAAATATTGTTGTGTGTGTATGTCGATGCTGTCAGTCAGTTTGTCAGCTTGTCAGCTTGTCAAGTTGTCAATCTTTCAATTAGCCAATGACTTGGCTACCCACTTGTGTTTGTAATTTATTTATAATTAAAAGTTCTAATACAAAAGACATGCGATTCAGTCAAGCGCTAATACCCCGAACAAAAAAGTATTTCGAGTATTTATAAAAACACTTGTGCGCACTCGAATTCAATTCGAATGTAATTAAAGCAGGCATCATCTAGTTGCGGCTTAAATATACAATTAATGGCCAAAACAAAGGCCAAAAGCTCAGCTAGCCAGTTCGTGGGAGCCTTGATGCTTTTGTGGAAGTGGAAGTGGAACCGAAGCCAAGTGAAGGCTCATTAACTGAAATTGCCACTGCCACTGCCACTGTCCATCTGGCCAAATCGTCAATTTGGCTTAGAACTCCACACTGAATGCTCGCCCATTGTGTGCGCTGTGATTGGCCAAATTGCCGGCAATTAAATTTCACATAAACAGGCAAAAATCTGGCAATAAGTTTTAAGCAAATATTGACATTAGTCACGCTGTCGCAAACTGAAGATTAATAACTTGACGTGTTTACTCGTATTATTGCACACTTTTTTTTTCAGTTTTATTATTAAGTATTATTATTTTGTTCGGGGCATTGTGTAAGCACACCAGTCGAAGCTACGTTAAGCTTTTTAGAATTCGAATTTGCCAAATAAGATCGGAGAATTCTTTGAACATTTCAGCTCAAATGTTTGGTTAGTTGACCATTTTTTGACTTCGTTTCGTTTTGGTTCGCTTCGTGCAGCCGCAGCCCAAAAACAAAATCGTGTCTATGACCAAAATCAAATTAAAATTCCACAACGCATGCCAAGAGCAGCGACAACAACAACAACAACAGAGACAACAGCGATGGCCACAACAGCAGCATAGCTAATGCCAAGAAGTTGCGCGGCCAAGTGGAATTGGCCTGCACCACCAGCACAACCACCACTGACACTAACACCACCAACACCACCACAATAAGCTAAACAACAACAGAGACTGCCTTAGAAATTTGAATGAAAGTTAATCGATTCTAGGTTGCTCTATTTTCATTTGATTCTATATTTTATAATCATAATCTGTGCCTGTTCATTCACATTATTTCCTGTATGGAAGCAAATTTTAAACAAACTTAGTAAATGGAAAGAAAATAATATAGTTACGTAACAACACTTAGTTGTAACTTTTATAAAAAAATCTATTAAAAATAAATTAATAGTTTTAATTTAAAATAATACTTTCTTTGAATTTTTGATAATAATTATTTTTATTAAGAAAAATATTTTGAAACACATAAGTTTTCAAATCGATAAATATAAATATTTAAATTTAATTATTACTGGCAATATTTATAGTAAAAAAAAAAAAATACTAAAAAAATAAAAATATTTTTTACATCACAGTTCTTATTATTACTGTTATAAATAATAGTTAAGGTCTATAATTTTCTGGTTACTTTCTGTGTTATGTCTTCTTTTTGTATGTTTATATATTATTTATTTTTAATAATGTAGGTACTTAGTTACTTTTAACATCCATTAGACATTCCTTTAGATAGATATTTTTTCTTAAGAAATCAAATAACAAAGTCTATGTATCTTTAGCTAGAGTATATCAATAACTATAGTAGGCACAGCAAACGCCTGTGTCTCGCAACACACAGCAAAAATGGCAGTCGCAGTCTGTTGTTGTTGTTGTCGTTGTTGTTGTTGTTGCTGCTGCTATTGTTGTTGGTGTAGTTGTTGCCGTTGTCGTTGTGGGTTCTGTTGAAGGCAGCGAGGCGACGTGACGAGACGCCCAAATGGGGCGCACAGTGTACAATACGAGTACAATAAAACATAGGCATCCCCAAGTGGAGTGCAGTCAATGGAGAAGCCAACGAAGCTCGAACTTAGACCGCCAAGTTTAAAGCTTCAAGCTCCAAGCCCAAATCGAAATCTAAATCCAAAATCCAACAGCCAACAGCCAAAATCCGAATTCAAGCCTTAAGCCAAAGCGACGTCTGCAGTGGCCAAAAAGCGTCAGAGTTAGAGTTTGTTTTGTCGCTTGTTCTAGTCGCTGCGCTTGAGATGCCAGGCCTAACCTTGGCCTAAACTGCAAGCCAATGAACTAAATGCCTGTGAAAAATGGCAACAACAACGACAAGCGGCAAGAGCAAATTGTGTGTGTGTGTGTGTTTGTTAACATTGTTTGACTGTTGCCGGTCGTTTTGGCAGTTTTAATGGCAACGTGAAAATTAAACAATTGTGCAAGCAGCCCAGCTTGATAATCGCTTCAATGATTCATGGCCCAAACAACGCGCAGCATTACATTTGGCCAAAGCCCACACAATGGCCAGTTGTGGCAGTGGCAACGGCAACAGCAACAGCAACAGCAGCTGTGCCCCTTTGGGGCAAAGTCAGAAAGAACATCAAAAGCGTTTGCCACCAATTTGTGTGTCAAGCTAATTAGTCAGACAGACAGACAACAACAGACGGACAGACAGACAACAACAACAACAACAACAACAGCGACATGTCAAGAGGCTACAACGAAGTATTGTAAACCAGTTGGATAACTGAAATTTCTAGGCTAAGAAACGCACCTAAAACGCGCTCACTGATTAATGGCCCCAAAAAGAGATGAACGATCCAAAAACGAGTTTATGCCTCGTGTTGATTTAATGCTGAGCTGACGCACTGTTTATCTTTCCCATTCTCCACCAAGATTGTTTTTCCAATACGCGTCACGATTTTTGGGCATCAAGTATACGCTGCGTTGTATGAGCAGAACAATAACCCGTAGAAAAGGCTAAGCCAGACTCTGAGAGACTCTGTATTTATTTTATAGAAATAGAACATTACTTCTTAAAGTTAAAATAATTATTAAAATAAAAATACAAATATTACACTATTAAAAAGAATCGTTTTATTGAGTCAAGAATATTCGACCTTAATATTTATTTAAAATAAACAGAATTAAAGAGAAAATTAATTAGAAAAACAAAGAAACAATTAAGATGTTTTCTTCATTTTCTGAAAATTTATATTGTAAATAGAGTCTGCCAAGATTTCTTGTAACTACTACGAATTTATAAATTTTTGATTCTAACAAGCTGAACAAACCCTTAGCATTTTTTAAGTACAGAGTCCAAAAAATCGTTAACCTCGTTGTGACACTTATACAGATTTGTCTTACATAACCGCTTCTCACTGATTCCCTTGCTTCTCTGCTTCGTTACAGATGTGGTTGCCGAGAAGCCCACCACATACCGCCCTGCGGCCGGCAATCGACCCTCGATTGCACCACTCAACTCGGCACAGGAGCGAGAACGCAAACTGATGAATGTTTTGGCCGCTCGACGTTCGGCTTTGCATCGCGGTGGTTTTCGCACCCGCATTGGCACCACTGGCCGCAGCGCCACCTCACCCGCCACGGCGGCGGTTGAGAGCACCTCGAAGTCTCCGAGTGATCCGCGTTCGGTGTGCATACGCAACTGTACCAAGAACTTCACCCGCCGCACCACCGCCAGCTGTATGCGACAGTGTGCGAACTTCACGCGCATGGCAATGGCAACCACCAACAGCAGCTCGGTGGTGCTGCGTACGCCCAGCAAGGCAAGTGTTGCCACTGGCGAAAGGGACACCAATGAGATACTGTTTAGCGATGAATCCTCTCATGGACTCTTTGTGGTGGCCAAGGAACAGAATGATACATTGAATCATATTGCGGATGGTGCCAAGTCGTCAGTCGGTGGCAAGCAGCGTGGACGTCGCAAGCAAGCGGCCACAGTTACAATTGCCACCACTTCGGTGGAGCAGGACGACGACGAGGACGATGATGAACTGCAGCCGTATCTTTATTTTGGCGCCAAGTTGCCTCCTCTCAAGCCTGGCGCTTTAGCGATAACAGCCGCCGCTGATGATAATGAGCATCCACGTGTGCTGGAGGTTTCAGTGGTGCAGAGCACCACCACAACTCCAGTGCCGTCCGTGGAATCCACAGTGAAACCCACCGTCCCCACGCGTCGTCCCTTGACGGCTGTGGAGCGCAGTCGCAGTCGCTATAAGTACCACATGCGAGATCGTGGTGTGCCACTGGCAGCATCCGCGGCACCACCTGCACCACCCATCAGTAGGAGCCGCTATGTGGGCTCTGGGCGACCCACGGCGGCTCAAGCGGCAAGTTTCTTGGAGCAAAAGCTGCCCGAAACGGAAGCTGAGCTGCCGAAGCCTGTGGTGGTGCGGCGGTTGGCTGGCAATCCCTTGGCTTCCTCTACACCACTCATTATAACGGTGCTGAGCGCTGAGGAGGAAACCACAGTGGTTCAAGCGGAGCCGGAGCTGTTTACGGAACGTTCCAGCACCACCAGCAGTACAAGCACAACTAAAGCGCCAATTAGCACCACTAAGAAGCCAACCACAACCACAACGACATCTACAACCACGACAAACACCACAACGACCACCACTTCAACGACACCCGCGACAACGACAACCACAAGCAGCAGCAGCACAGCAACCACTACACCCAGCACCACCACAACAACCTCGACACCAAGCACCACCACCACCACCACTACCACCACAACTGTAGCTAGTAGCACCGCTAAACAGAAGACCATCAGCGAGGAGGACATTGAAAGGCTGAGAGCCTTGGGACCATCCTTAACCCAAGAGATCAACATCGAGGATCAAAATAATCTCATCATCTTTTGCAACAGCACCGCCAACTGTGAGGCGACACCACGCCCCCAGCTGTCCCACACCACAGACTCCAGCTCGAATTCAAAGATACTGCGCACCACTGTGCTTACCTCAGTGCGTTCCACAGTGAATCCACGACCCACCACAGTAGCACCACGAGCACCAACTGTACCCGCAAATGTCTACATCGGAATTGTGGAATCTTCATCGTCAACGCCGTCGGATATCAGCTCCACGGTGATTGCCGCTGAGCGTGATGTGAATCTGGAAGTGAGACGCATGAATTTGGTCACCTTGGTGCTGGTGGCGGTGGGAGTGGTGCCGCTGGTGGCCATCATACTCTATCTGGTGCGCAATTATATGGTCAGGCGTCAGGCCAAACAGGACGAGGTCTTTGACGTTTGCATCGCAGATCAACAGCCCATAAGTCCTGTCAAGAAAGTGGACTCCAAATATCAGCTGGATCACGATGACGATGAGGTGGATCATCATCAGCAGGCCATGCCCATGTCCATCTCCCAACAACAACAACAGCAACAACAACCACAACAGACACGCGATGCGAATCACAATCGTTACGATGACAAAACCTCCTTGGCCAGCGAATTCCAGGACTTTGAACGGAGCAACATCCGATTGAAGAGTCTGCTCGGCGAGGGCAACTTTGGACAGGTGTGGAAGGCTGAGGCGGACGATCTGAGTGGACATTTTGGCGCTACACGCATTGTGGCCGTGAAGACAATACGTGCTTGCAGCGCTCAGGTGAGCCTCAAGGATGAGGCCAACATAATGCGCAAACTGGGCTCGCATCAGAATGTGGTAACACTGCTGGGTGCATGTGTGGAGAGCGGTGAGTTCTTCTAAGAATAAGAATATATAAGTATTATAGCTAAGTGTCAAAGCAAGACCATACACTGAAAAAAAGAACAACTTCTAATATCAAGAACATTCATCTTAAATATTTTGTTCTTAAAATAATATTATTTTTGGACCAAATTATTAAAACTAAAATTATTGATCTAAAAAATCTTAAAATCTTAATATAAGAATAAATATCTTAAATTGTTAGGAAAGTATAAATAGGTACTTTTTCGTATCAAACAAATGGTGGCACTCTGGTTAGAGAGGACGCTTCAGTAGTGAAGCAGTAGGCGGCGGTTCGAATCCCACTCGTAAGAAATTAAAATAACATTTATTAAATTACTATAACAAAAAATAATGCAAATATATTAAAATTTAAAAATAAACAAAATTATAGATATAAAAAATAATTTTTATTAATTTAATTTTTTGAGTTTAATTTTAATAACATTTATTCTTAAAATAAGAACTTCGTCTTATTTAAAATGTTCTTTAAATCAAGATGTGTTCTCTTAATTTAAGAATTTTATGTTCTCGACGCATTTTTTAGACCAAAAATCTTAGTTCTGATCTTAGAACATTTTTTTATCAGACACAACAATAAAACACAGCATATGCGCTGCTTCGAGTTGAGGCGCTGAACACAATTAAATAAACAAAACACTAAAAATGTTTATGTAAAGCTCACCTGCAGAATTTGGCTGTTCACCTCTCCTTTAAAGTATTGAGATTAGTATTAGAATCGAGTAGAGGACTCGATGCTCCGATTTTAAAATCTACAAACTAATGAAGTTCCATAGGAAGATCAATTTACTTTTTTTGATGCTGAGACAGGGTATCTCGTTGCCAAGCTACCTCAACTAGAGCGTTCTTAGTTATTTATTCATACTACATTTATTTCTAGAGCCGCACATGCTGATCATGGAGTATGCGATGCGAGGACGACTTTTATCCTTGCTACGCGCCGCACGCAGTGCCACAAATATTCTGCCCGCCTCAGTGCCAGGTGGACGCAGCCTCGCACCGCTCTCCCCCCGCACTCTAGCCGGCTTTGCGCTGGACATTGCCTGCGGCATGGAGTACATAGCCGGACGCAGGGTAAGTCCACATTTCCCTGCCCAAAATCAACAGCTTAGTAATCATTTTTATTCTCTACTCTTACGCAGATTGTGCATCGAGATCTGGCAGCGAGAAATGTGTTATTGGATCACAATGGCATGTGCAAGATCTGTGATTTTGGCATGTCCATTGATCTGGATGCGGAGCGCATGCGCAAGGAGCAGGAGAAGAATGCAGCCAATGATATTTTGCGCAGCAATGCGGCCAAGTTCAAGTTTGACTTTGGCAGTCGCTACATTCTGCAGCATTGGCAGCACACTTTTGGCCAGGGCCAGAATGGCAACTGCTCCAAGGATGCCACGCACTCGGAGAAGAAGTCACATGGCCACGATACGATTGGCAAGCGACATGCTCTTCCAATACGCTGGATGGCGCCAGAGAGTCTGCAGTTTCACATGTTCACCACCGAAACGGACATTTGGGCCTTTGGCATTGTCCTCTGGGAGATTGCCACACTGGGTAGGACGAAGACTTGTTTAGCTATTGTGTTTATCTTTTATTAAATTATCTTTTTCTTTTAAAGGCTCCACGCCGTATTCCCATCTAACTGGTCGCGAGGTCATACGCCGTGTGCCGCAGGGCTTGCGTCCGGAGTTGCCTAAGGAGAGTCGCCACGAGTTTTACAATCTCATGTCGCGCTGCTGGCACAAGGAACCGCACATGCGACCCTCGTTTGCCCAGTCGCGTCTGGAGATCACGCGATCGCTGCACAAATGGGTCGACGATGACTCTGCCGCCTCGGATTATATGGATGTGAGCGGTTTTAGCGAGGATCTCGAGCATGGCGTTGTCTATTTTAACCACCGCATCTCCGAGTTTGAATGCGAAATATGACGTTGACTGAATCACCCTTTCCAACCACAAATCACCATCCATTTGCATACCACGTCGCCATTGCCCACCAACTAATTAGTACATCAGGCTCATCAGCATCTGCATTAGTATTCTCCATACATCTCGATTCATCAAACCATCTATGTAACTGTACTATTTCGAAATTCGCGTGCTTGTCGAGCAGTATTATTTGTCTTCTGTATCTTTTTCCAGTTTAGTTTCGATTCGTTTTGTTATGATTTCGTTGCGATTTCGGTTTGCCAGCGGCTTTAAAAGCTCTTGTAAATATTATATTTGTATTTTCTTGCAAATATTTATTATGATTTATCATTTAGGAATTTTATTTTAATAAATAATTGGCGCTACTTGTGCTTAGTTGATATTAGTCACTTAGTTCTTCTAGTCTGTATCTAAAAATTCATCTTCAAGTTGAGTCAATTCGTTTGACGAGTTGACTGCACCGCAATGTGGCACACAATATAGTTTTTGAAAATTATTCTATCGTTTAGACTTTAATTTTATTGATATCGATATAGAAATACACACATAATTGTACAAATAAATTAATTTAACACAAGAAATAAAATAATTATACTCTTTACACCAAACGATTTGTTTTTTATTTAATGAAAGTCATAACTGAGGGCGTGAATTTGATAAAAGTCAAAATATGTTAGCTAAAAGTTCTATACCCTATTTTAATAGAGTACATCTGTATCTTTTAATTCATTTTACGGAAATTTAATAAATTTTCAAATTTTTAACAGTTAAATTTGAACGAAGTATTCACAAATCTTTTTTTAACGAGCTGGCAGCGTTGCTTGCCCAATTATAAGGTTGCCACTTAGGTTTAACAAAGTTGGTAACATGTTCTACTCATCTGGCCACTTTAACAAGTTCCGCTCGGAGCTGAACTCTCGGAGCGGGTCACAATTTAAAAAGCCGTTAACAATGAATTAATTTAAAATTTAATTCATAACAAGTAATTAATCTTATGTACTTAAGTTTTATTGATTAATTCAAATTAGATAAATATATATACGTGTGTGCACTCCAAAGAAAAATATTATAACGGCTTTAAATAAATGTGTATTTTTATTACCTTGATAAATGATATAAAACCGGAAGGCATTTCACATTATTTTCAATTTTAAAGCTAAGTTAAAATAAAGTTCAGAGACAGCATACAAAACTTGTCTTTGTGCATAATTAACAGTTAGTGGCAATCGCTTTGCATTTCATGCTGCATATTAATGAGTTGAGTTTTAGTTAATCACAGTTAAAGTTCACTTGCAGACGAATAACGCGTTTTCCTCATTATGACACATGAGTAGTTAGGCCATCAATCAGACAACTAATGAAAATTTCGACAGTGCACGGTTAAGGAGCAATAACCACAACAACAATGACAACTGACAACTGACATCAACAACAACATAAGTACAAGCAATTTGCAAATTAGCCAAACTTATTGTGGGGGTTTTTTATGGCCTGTGAAGATGGGAAAACAGCGGAAAAGTTTTGCTCATATGATATTGCTGATTGATGACTCGGCAATAAACTGAATCGCCAACGATGCGGTAATATGGTTAATGGACATAAATTTAATGTGCGTAGACAGGCCTAAGCAGATGAAAACGCATTGCGTGAAAATAAAAATGCAGTCTGTTTTCGCACTGTGGTTACCAAGAAAGTGTGAAGAAAACTGTTTCAAATGGCAATTGAAAGTGCGGCAGGGCCTGAGGCATAAACTAAAAACCAAAACTACATTAAAATACTTAACAGTGTTTAATTTTTCCCCTCCCAAATGATGAAGAAATAACAGTAAAGCGCATAAAAGCGAAACGACAAAAACCTCCTTTCCCTGCCAGCTAAACTGCCCCCAAAATGACCATTAATAGAGCAATAACCGCGGTGAGGAGCTGCTGCAGTTCAATCAGCAAGTTAACTTGACGTAGTTATTGTCGGAGTCGGAGTCGGAGGTGATTAAAGTGCAGCTTAAGTCACTTGCCGAGGGCTGTTTTTGTTGTAAAACGAAAGTGCTGCCTGCCTGCTTGCCTGGCAGCCTGCTCAAATTGATTTACACTGTGGCGCCCTCTAGGCTTGACCCCTGGACAGTTGATTGGGCATTTCAACAGGTTGGCAAGTCTCGGTGGCAAGCATGACCAATAAATAGCTGTTTATCATGCTTCCGTTAGAGGGAATGCTTTTTATGCTTCCTGACCCACAGCCCCAAAACAAAAGACTTAAGACACGAACTTTGTAATGAGGCGTGAATAAGCGTGAAGCGGCCAACTTAAACTTCCGCATTACGTGCGAGCTATTTAGCTAATTGAATTTTAACGGTTCACTGAACGCGCGCTGCAAAAGAAAGGCAATTAAAAAATTGGCAATTGAATGCAAAAAAAAACACGTAGCAACGCCAAATTGCAAGGCAGAAGCAGAAGAAGAAGCAGCAACAGAAGCCGCAGCAGAACCAGCCCGCAGCGACGCCAACAGTCGCCGTGGCAGTGGCAGTGGCAGAAACTAAAGCAGAGGCAGCGGCAGCTCTGTCAGCAGTTACAGCAAACAGTCTGCGGCGAGTGTTGAAAGCGTTAAGACGTGATAGCGGCAGCTGAAGCACGTTACTAAAGACTTAAGATTTGCTCTACTCTCTATAGGTCAGTATCGGCCTCTCGCTGACAGCGAGAAATGTGCATGTGTGTGTGTTAGCTATAGAAAATTTCCTAGCATAAGATGCAAATTAAGACGCGTGTGAAATCTGTGAAAATTTGCGTTTAAACAAAATCAAGAGAAGCGGCAGAAGTAGTTATAGAAGATAAACGTAGTGGCAGACATAAAAAGTGAAAATTAGCCGCTTTAAGTGAAGTGAAACAGCTTTAGTTCTCTTAACGTGCGAACAGGAAATAAACGGGCCAAAGCAGAGCTTAAACATAAAGATACAGATACGAAGCTGCAGATACTGGAGATAGAGCTACAAAGTAAACGAGGTGATTTCTTGGCAGCCTCATTTAATAAATTAATCATAAGACGAAAATCGAAAATGGAATCTTAAAATGCTTCGTTTTTATTTGTTTCTTGCCTTTTTGTTAGCCAAATATGTGAAATGGAAACAACTTTCTAAAAGAAATAAAAACAACAACAACAATGACAGCGACGCACCAAAATTTGAATTCTTTTTTTTTTATATATGTTTTTTGTTGTTGTTAATTCTTTACGCCCGAGGAAATTGTGTCAGCTTGTTAAGGTATGCATGCGTGCGTGTTGTTTTTGTTGTTGTTGTTGTTGTCGTTTTGCCAAGTGTTTTTGTTGTTTTTGTTCGTATAAAGTGTCAAGTTCGTTGCCTAAGTCTTTCGTTTAGGGCCGGCAAATTGAATTTGTCAGCACGCGTCGTCAATATTTGAGTGCTTCTAATGGAGTGACAGCTCCAATCGATCTCCGATCTTAAGTTGTCTAGGTCGCTCTGCGGGTTCTGCGCTTACTAGGTTAGTCGGTTAGTTGTTGTTGTTGTTGCAACTGCTTGGTCTCTGCTTAGAGGACTCTCGGCGACTTTCTTGCTGCGGTTGTTTCTCTCAATGCTGCGCTTGAATTTCCTACTTTTTATTGCTACTCTAGTGGTTTTTGTTGTTGTTGTTGTTGTTGTTACGGCTTGCTGTGTTTTTGACTGGCCCCGTTTCAATGGCAACGCACGCGAATTATAAGCTAATTAAAGCTTGCCAAAGAATTTGCAGTGAAATTGCATTCGGCATCTGCATCTGCAACAACAGTTGCATTAGCAGCTGCAACAACTCTATCATTTCAGCGATTTGAATACTCACGAGTATTCACTTTTACTTATAGGGGCGCCCACACGCCTGGGAACCAAAATCTTCGTTGGGAATTGTTGTGCCTTATTGGCTTAATTTGATTTATGTATAGCATCATCACTTTCTCAGTGTCATATGCAAAAAACAAGGCAATCCACACACACACAAAACCAGGAGCGATGTTGTCTTTCTCTTGGCCATTAGACATAGCCAATTCCATTACCTTCTGCACAGGTGTGCAAAATAAATTAAAGACTTTGGCGCAAAGATGCGCACGAATAGCCAAAACGATGCTCACAAATCTCAGCTACTTGGCGGCTGGGGGCGTCCCGGCTGCCAGCTGAAGATGTGCTATAAGTTTTTATTTACGAATCGTTTTTTATTTTTGTTTATTTATTTTTGTTGTTTTGCTGGCCTTGTGACTTGTTTTGGCAATAAGCTCCTGGCAGCATTAATGTCGCTTGTTGCCTTTTCTAAACTGTCAACCAGTCGATAGATAAAGCAAACGTCGCTAAGTTTTCACTTTTCAACTGCGCCAAAGGTCAGCAGCGTCTGCAGATGCAACACGATTGCCGCAGCTGTAGACTGTCTGCAGGCAATGCCTTAAGGAGCTGCCTGCATGCCTGTTGTTAGCATTTAAATTTGTCAGCTCTGGCTCCCAGGCCTTAGACATCTATTCATTGATGCGGCACTTTCGAATGCATTCCATGGGGGCGCCATTGTGTTGTGTGGCAAGGAATCATTGCAGATGAGTTCAACCAAGGGCATGTGCAAGTCTGGCTTAGCAGTCAGGAAATCACAAACAGTAGCTAAAGTTTATTAACCTCAACATGCAATAAGCAATATGTTGCACTATGCTTCAAAGTCACTTCTTAAACTTAATAAATTTACAGATCTAAATATACAAATTCAAATAGAAAATCTTTACTGTACGAATTTGTAGTTATTTCTTGACAATATTACACATAATTAAAATTTAATGAGTAAAGATATTAATAAATTTTATATATTTAAAAGGTAAAAATAATTAAGTTAACAATTTTGTGTATCAATAATTTATTTAAAACGAATATAAATAGTCAACTTCATACTTATTAGAGTTAACCATTGTGAGGTTCAACTGTAAAAAAGTCAACTAAGACATCAAAAACATGTTGAAAAGTTTTACGCTAACATTAAAGTGCCCAAATTAACTGTAGCATAGTGTAACAACATTGTTATCTTTGTCTGTTTTGATGCATAGATCAAAGCTTACACAGGTTGTCTGATTCATGACTGCTCACTGCATCAACTAACAGACAGGTATCAGCAACTGTGGCAGCAACAACAACAAGCTAACTAACACTAACAACGACACTTATGAGTTATTTGGTGCTTCACGCCTTGTTGAGCATGCGAGAAGACGACGATAGCCACAATGGCAATGGCAATGGCAATGGCGATTACCTAAAAGCCAAAGCCAAAGTTGCAGTTGTAGCTGTTGCTGTTGCTGTTGCAGGAGCTGCGGTAATAGCCACAACCATGACTTGATTATGATTATGGCTATGACGCTGACACGGAGTTGAAGTGGCGATGCGGTGGTTGAGCTGCTTACGACTTTATTACAATTGTTAATGGCTTTTTCACTTTCGGTGGAAAGGCGAACGACAAAAATTCAAATCTAAGGCAATGAAAGCAAAAGTTCGCTGCCTAAGTCTTTCGTTTAGAATGCGCGCTGTCGAAAGCGTGCGACGCATAACAACAAATGGTGTATGTGTTGTTTTGTTTGTTGTTTTCTTAATTTATATTATTGCTGTGGCTATTATTATTGTTTTAATCTTTTATTATTATTTTTGTTTTTTTGTTTTTTGTGGAATTTAATTGCGTTATAATAACTGCAATCTGACCGCCCATTTTCCATCAACTTTCGTTTGCTTGCAGCGTCACCTCCGAAAACGAAAATGAAAGCTGGCCGCGCATTTGGTTGCCTCTTCTGGGCGTTGCTCTATTGTGTGCTATATTTAGATTTGACCAATGCCAGCGAGGATGAGCTGCTGGACTTTGATTTTGCCGACGCCAAAGATACAGACTCGGCATTTGATGATTGGCAGCTGGAGGATGAGCGGCAGGTGCAGCAGTCGGATAAGAAACTCGAGGATAATATGCTGGACTTTAGTGTCGATCTGGATGAACCGGAGCCGGAGAAGCAACTGCCGCCCTTTGACTGGCGTGAGAAAGTGCTACGCACAGCCTTGGCCAAGGCTCTAACAGATCGTGTGCTGCGCCAGAAATTCGCCGAAGTGATGCCCATACTGCGTGTGCTTTCCTCTCAGCAGCGTCTAGCACTCTCAGCTCTGATTTCCGCACAAATGAATGCCAAGCAGGGTCACGAGCTCAGACTGGAGCAGGTGAGTTGTACGAATCAAGAGTATGCCAATTACTTTTATTGGTTTTTCTTTACTTGCCAGGTACGCATGATGTTTGGCGATGACAAGAAACTGCTGCTGCCCATTGTCTATGACTTGGCCAATCTTGTAAAGAGTTCCGCCCGCAAGTACATTCAACTGGGCAGCGATTTGGCAGCTGCTGCCTTGAGACACACTCCGCTGCAGAAGCGCAAGGATGTGCTGACTGTGGAAGAGTCGGAACAGGATGACAGCGTGGGCACAATTGATGTGAGCGCTAAGCCAGAGGAAGCTGCTGCTTCCCTAGAGGATTTCTTTGATGAAATGCAATCGGAGCTGCTGGATCCACAGATGATCAATGAGGCACTGCAGGCGGCCACACCCACAACAGTCACTCCCACTCCCAGTCCCAGTAGCAGCTCCAACTCCAGCTCCACCCATGGCCAGCGAGTGCGTCGTTCAGCCAATGAATTTGTGCATAAGCTGACGCGCTCTGTGCCCATTTCCGTCACGGAACAACAGCTGTTGGGTGGTGCCGCCGGACGTACAATTAAACTGAATACAACGGCGTTTCAGCAGCCCAGTGGTGCAGTTACAGAACCCGCTAGCAGTCAGACAACCTCCGAAACAATTCCCAGCTCTACTCTATCCTATGAGGAAATCGAGGATCTCGCCTTTGCCGGTCTTAATGGCACAGAGCTTCCACTGATCACCGCCGATGAGCGCAATTATCAGGTGAACAATGGCAACAGCAGTGCAGAGGAGCCACTGCCCAGTCCAGAGGAGCTGATTGCCGGTCCACGTTACCGCCTCAACAGCAACAAGCGATACGGTCAAAAGATGCCTCCCATCAAGCGAAAGCGTGTCCAGAGTTCGTTGCACAGTCGAGGCAGACCCAAGACCTCGGCCAGTTCCCACAATCCTGTAGTGGTTTCGCATAAGAAATGCGAGCGGTTTACCAACAACATGTGCATTCGCACCGATGATTATCCGCTGTAAGATCCACTTAGTTAGTTAGCTGGCTTTTGGGTTGGCTCCACGGTTGCTCAGGGTTCCCCCCGGTTGTACCTTCTAGTTGATTTACTCCTTAGTTTAGTTGTAATCCTAGTGAGATATTAGTTTAAATAAAAATGTAATTTACTTCACGTCCACAATTCTTAATTGCACATATATATTTAGTGGTTACGGTGGTTCTACTAATCCTCTTTCCACCAGCCACTAGTTAAACACTCTTCACTTTCCCTCCACTTTCAACTCATCACAGCGAGCAGATCATGGGCAGCATTCGAAGGCACAAGAATGCAATGAGCGCCCTTTTGGCCGAATTCTACGACAAGCCCAACAACAATCTCGAGTTTGACGAATTCGATGATTACATTGTCAACAAAAAGCGGTAAGTATTACTTATTGAAGTTAAACTGTGCTAATCTTTCGAACATTTCTTTTAGTCGCGAGGATGAAGGCAGCGCGGGGGGAATGTGCCAAAGTGTGGTGCGTTATGCTCGGCCACAAAAGGCCAAAGCCGCCTCTGGAGAATGGAAATACATTGTGAATACGGGTCAGCATACTCAAACATTACGTCTGGAGAAATGCAGGTGAGTACAGCGGGGCTGATAAAACATCAAACTGTCATAACTTTGTTAAAAATCATCCGATTTCCATCCGGAATGTCAATTTTTCCATTATTTTGCCTCTATTTTGAATCTGCATCAAAATTAGAAAATTCATTTTTTTTCCCTTACTGTCCATTTTTTCCTTACCCATATCCAACCCCTTGACACTTTTTCGAAAACTTCAAACTGTCATAACTTGGTCAATTCTTAACCGATTTCCATGCGGAATGTCAATTTTTTCATTATTTTGCCTCTATTTTGAATCTGCATCAAAATTAGAAAATTCATTTTTTTTTCATTACTGTCCATTTTTTCCATACCAACCCCTTGACACTCTTTCGAAAACTTCAAACTGTCATAACTTGGTCAATTTTCAACCGATTTCCATGCGGAATGTCAATTTTTTCATTATTTTGCCTCTTTTTTGAATGTGCATCAAAATTAGAAAATTAATTTTTTCCATTACTGTCCATTTTTCCATACCAACCCTTGACACTCTTTCGAAAACTTCAAACTGTCATAACTTGGTAAATTTTCAACCGATTTCCATGCGGAATGTCAATTTTTTCATTATTTTGCCTCTATTTTGAATGTGCATCAAAATTAGAAAATTCATTTTTTTTCCATTACTGTCCATTTTTTCCATACCAACCCCTTGACACTCTTTCGAAAACTTCAAACTGTCATAACTTGGTCAATTTTCAACCGATTTCCATGCGGAATGTCAATTTTTTCATTATTTTGCCTCTTTTTTGAATGTGCATCAAAATTAGAAAATTAATTTTTTTTCCATTACTGTCCATTTTTTCCATACCAGCCCCTTGACACTCTTTCGAAAACTTCAAACTGTCATAACTTGGTCAATTTTCAACCGATTTCCATGCGGAATGTCAATTTTTTCATTATTTTGCCTCTATTTTGAATGTGCATCAAAATTAGAAAATTCATTTTTTTTCCATTACTGTCCATATTTTCCATACCAACCCCTTGACACTCTTTCGAAAACTTCAAACTGTCATAGCTTGGTCAATTTTCAACCGATTTCCATGCGGAATGTCAATTTTTCCATTATTTTGCCTCTATTTTGAACCTGCATCAAAATTAGAAAATTCATTTTTTTTTCATTACTGTCCATTTTTTCCATACCAACCCCTTGACACTCTTTCGAAAACTTCAAACTGTCATAACTTGGTCAATTTTCAACCGATTTCCATGCGGAATGTCAATTTTTTCATTATTTTGCCTCTTTTTTGAATGTGCATCAAAATTAGAAAATTAATTTTTTTTCCATTACTGTCCATTTTTTCCATACCAGCCCCTTGACACTCTTTCGAAAACTTCAAACTGTCATAACTTGTCAATTTTCAACCGATTTCCATGCGGAATGTCAATTTTCCATTATTTTGCCTCTATTTTGAATGTGCATCAAAATTAGAAAATTCATTTTTTTTCCATTACTGTCCATTTTTTCCATACCAACCCCTTGACACTCTTTCGAAAACTTCAAACTGTCATAGCTTGGTCAATTTTCAACCGATTTCCATGCGGAATGTCAATTTTTTCATTATTTTGCCTCTTATTTGATTCTGCATCAAAATTGGAAAATTGAATTTTTCAGTCACCTTTGTCCATTTTTTGCATACGTTCCCCTTGTCACTATCTCCAAAACTTCAAATTTTCATAACTTTGTCAAAACTTAACCTTTTTCTTTACGGCAAATCAAATCTATTATTATTTGGCTGATATTTTAATTCTGCATCATAATTTGAAAATTAAATTTTTTTTCATTATTGACATTTTTCCTACAACTTCAACTTGTTGTAGTTTCTTTCTTTACATGTTAATTTAGTAGACATTTTCTATTTTTAGTTCAGAGTATAATTGTTTTTTAATAATTGTGTTTATTTTTATTTTTTTTTTTTTTAATTTCCCAACGTGTTTTCAATAGTCTTTTTTTTAGTTCAGTGGGTTATTAGTAAAGTTATTAATCATCCGCCAAGTTGGACTTGGTTTCGATACACAGATACTGGAATATTAACTGTTAGGTTGATGAAACTGTTGAGCTATTTTTTCATAACTAATTTGTCTTTCTTTACAGGCAATTTTATGATAATTAATAATGTCTTTCAAAGTGCAGAAAAAAGTTGAACATTTTTTTTCAGTTAATTAATATTATTACTACGTAGCAAGTGACAGCTATAATTCATGCTACAAAAGCATCACTTTACGTAATAGTTTGGTTTGGGTGTTTATCTTTTTATACAGTAAAGTGTTTCTATTTGTTTCTTATTCCGCTTTCTTCTATTTTTTTTAGCAATCCTGGCGATAGCTGCTCATATCTGGCTCAAACTTATCGCTCGCATTGCGCTCAGGTGTACAACTATCATCGCTTGCTCAGTTGGGACAAGGTGCGTGGACTGCATGTGGATATCTTCAAGGTGCCCACTTGCTGTTCCTGCCAGGTAGATGGTTATCGCCAGCAATTTCCACCACTTGCCTCCATACAGTCCAAGGACTATTCACCGGGTAGCTATAAGGTGGAAAATGGCAACAGCAATGGCTATAGCACAATTAATGAAGAGGATCTCGACTACAATGATGAGAGTGATGAGGATGAGCTGGGCTCAAGTTATTCCCCCTACAACAGTCGCGATACCAACGAGTTGAGCTATTTGGGCAGCAAGAAGGTGCGTTCCAAGTTGCCAGCACCTTCCAGTGTTGGCCCATATCTGAGTCCGCCCGATGATGAGGAACAGTTTGGTGGCTATAAGAGCCACAAGAGCAGCAGCAGTCCCACGTACAGTTCCAGCTCCAGCTCGAAAAAGTATTACAGCCAGTTGAGCCGCCGGCGGCCGCAGCAGAATGAGCCACGTGTGGATGTCGCTTTGGATCTATCGCCGAGTGAGACACAGGCCGAACAAGAGGTAAACGTATTTGGCCCACCGCTGGCTGGGGAACAGCCTCAACAGCGCGTGTCTCTCAAGCGCAAGCGTATTTATACCTCAACCACCCACACAGCAGCAGGCGCAGCAGCAGCAGCAGCAGCAACAATTGGAGGAGCAACATCAGCAACAGCTCGAGTACGCATACCCATATCCCAACCACAGACCACAGCCGCCACCAGCAGCAGCAGCAGCAGCCTACCAGCCCGAACAGGAACCGCCGCAGGTGCAGCCACAATCGGCGTCAGTATCAGTGCTGCCACCCATGCCCACCAAGAAGCAGCTGTTCCATCCGGCACAATTGCGTCATCTAACATTGCCGTCGGCCAGGGTCAACATACACGATACTACACAGGCGGCAAGTCGAGACCTAGGTACTATGCGCCCATCACGACGACGACCGTTGCCGCTGCCCCAACGATCCCCGCCAGCGCAGCGACGCCTCTACCGACCACATTCTATCAGCAGAAGCAACAACAACAGTCGACGGCATTTCCACAACCGTCACATGTGAACAGCATCTACGGAAATGGCAATGGCAACGGGATTGGGAATGGGAATGGGAATGGAACTCGACGCATCAACTACAGCTATCATCCCATCATTGATTTCTTTGAGAAGAACAGACGCGCCGAGGCAGCAGCTGCGGTGACTTCAACACAAGCCACACACGACACCGACACCGACACCGACAACGACTACGTGGTGGAGGAGGAGTCACGGCTGGTGGAGCAACGTTATCCACATAGGACACCAGCAGCTGCTGTGGGCATGGGCGTCTACCAACATGCGATACCAACTCCACACGAGCGTAGAATTGGCTTTGGTGCTGGTGGAGCTGGTGGTGCTGCTGGTGGTGGTGGTGTTGCTGGTGGTGGTATTGGTGGTGCTGCAAGCTATGGCTTTGCCAATGACAATGCCTGGCAGCCGCTGGTTGTGGATCACTAACAATAAGTCGCATGTAACCACCTTCGATTCCAATCTCCATCTCAAATTCCCTCCCCTCATAACAATGTCGCTCATTTCGTATTAACAGCGTCAATTGTTGTTTTCGTTGTGGTCTCTTCTGATGCTTTAGTTTATAGTTTATGCCGACTTCCTGTTTTGCCGTCCTAGCTGCTAGGAACTAAAATCCTATAATTCTCTAGTTATTGCAACTGAATGACGTAATTGCCTAAACGCAGCTAACTTAATGTTTAACAGCATCTAATTGATTACTTATTTATTTATTTATTTATTTACTTGTAGTGTGTAGAAAAAGAAAGCAACACATTTGGGGTTGTTTAATGGGCAGTTCTCGCTAGAGTTTTAGTAATAAAAATAATTTATTTAATTAAAATAAACAACAGTTGTTTTATTTAAAGCAATAATTAATGTTATTAATAAATAATATTTAATGATTTATTTATTTTCTGGTAAGGTGAAGTCATCTGTTAAATGCATAATTTTCGTTAGAAAAGTAATTATTAAATTGTTATTTTAGTATGCAAAAGATATTTTTAAAGCTTTGATTTTAGTTGAATCTTATTACCAAAGTAAACCACAATAGCTCTGTTTCATTTCCATCGTTTCATTCGATGCTGTTGTAACCAGCTGTAAAAATTCGTTGCATCTTTTAGGCGCGCGCTTAAAATCAGATTTAATGCGCGTCTGTTAATTGTATTTAAATTGAACATGATTTAATTCAATAGGCGTACAGCATAAATAATCTTTATAGCCATATTAAACATGAAATGGGCTTTCTCTCTATATTTTATTAAGTTCAAGTTGAGGGTCATGCAAAAGTCTGACAGTAAAGGCAGCTGCCTACTAATGAGATGTGAGCTTAAAAGACGAAATAAAAATAAATACATAAATCGATGCATTAATGAAAAAATTAATTTCAAACGGGTTTGCAGTTGCCTCTGAAAGCTGCACAAAAGTATAGTTTTTGCTGAAATGTGCCAAACTCGAGAGAGGTGTACGCAGACTCGTATGCAAAGTGGGTTTCTAAAGCGAAACGGGCTCGTGCTATGGAGATTACCCAGAGCTAGCGACGCTGCGGCTTTGGTAGCGTCTTTGACCGGTTATAACATTGAATTCAACAATTGTTGCAACTTGCAACGTCACTGCAGTTGCAGTTGCAGTTGCATTTGCCAGTTTCGCTTTCATTGCTGCCGCACGAAGACGCCGACGAAGAGGATGACGATGATGATGACGACGACGACGACGACGAAAGACTTTAACTCTGCTCGAGGCGACTGCATGCGAATCGAAAGATACTGCGTCATGGCTGGAGTAGGAGAAATGAGACAATAAAGAAAATGGCCAAAAGCCCAATCAAACTGGAAAATTGGAAAAACGCTGTGCAAATTTTATAAAGGCGCAATGATACCAACGTTTCAGCGCAGTTGTAGAGCAACCGTCGATGTTGTTGTCGCCAAGTCAAATAGCAACTCTAACCGCACGCGAAAGTGAAAAGTCGAACGGTTCCATTGGCCTTGAAAGTGAGAGTAAAAGTGCAAGTGCAAAGTCTGTTCAATGGCACCACAAAGGAGCTGCTTGCTCAGCTTCATATGTCTTTTGTTGCTGCAACATGGTGTGTCCATAAGGATTGAGCATAAATCTAGAAGTACAACGAGTCGATCAACAACCACCAGCAGCACCACCAGCACCAGCAAACCACCAGCTGCAGTTTATCGCATCTCGCGACCGGAGCCCAAGCAGCCAGAAAAGCGTGTGCCTGCTCATCTGCAGGATGTGCGACCGGGTTATGTGGACGACGATGCTGGCGATGTGATACGCATCATAGAGCCACCAGCGCATTTCCAGCAGCTCAAGCGACTGCGTCAAAGGCAGCCACAGCCACAATCACAGCCACATTCGCGTGCACCACAACCTGTCGTTTGGGAGCAACCACGCAAGTTGAGCACAAATCGTGCCCCAATGCCACAGCCCAGACCCAAGCTGCCCAGCTCCAATGGCGATCTCTTGACGCAGGAGACACAGTTTGCACCGCAGCTCGCGAATAATCTGCAGTTGCCCATGGAAATTCTTGCCTCGGTGCGCAAAACGGAGCGTCTGTTGCAGCGCCAAAGGCAGAAGGCGCCACTTGTGCGGCAACGTCACATACAACGACAGACGCACACGCTGATTGCACAGAAATCTCTGGAGCAGCAGCTCTATCAAAGTGGACAGCAGCAGCGACTGCGAGCAGCCTTGACACAGGATCACAAGCGCAGCAAGCGGGTGAAGAGGAAGGCGGAGCCTAACGACCACCGTTACGATGTGGCACAGGGACTCAAGCTGGTGGCACATCTTGGTGAGCTGCTGGAGAATGCCACGCGATATCTGCCCGATGAGCTGGAACAAAATGAATTGGCACCCAAAACGTCGCCGCTCACGTCCGAGCGACAAGTCGGTGGAAACGCAACCAACTGCGACAGTCGACGACGTCGCCAGCGGCTGTTCAAGTTGCAGGGGTCGAAAAAGACAGCTGTGAGGGGGCGCAACTTCCGTCATGAGGCAAGCAGCACTACAACAACAACAACAACAGCAGCAACAACAACAACTAATGCCAGACTCACAACAGCAACTTCCACAACAACTACTTCCGCAACTCCGTTGGCCAGTCGTCTGGTAAATTCACGTAAATCACCAAATAACCGCAATCAGCAGCAGCAGCAGCAGCAGCAGCACCTACCGCTTCCCCCTTCCCCACGCAGCGATGATACCGTGCTCTACGCGGATGTGATGTCGAATATACGTAATTTGTGGCAGGAGCATGATCATGATCTGACTCTGGCACCGCAGTTCGTTGCACCTGAGCAGGTGGCAAACAACACCGACTATCGAATATTGAATGTCTACCTACGTGAGCTGGATGAAATCTCCAAAAGATTGCCCACTGTGGCGCCTCTAACGGCTCTCAATCAGGAGGAATTTGCACGTGTTACACCTTCGCCCAGCTGGTATTTAATCAATAATGAGGGCAAAATCTATGAGACGCGCTTGGACAGCGAAACGAAGCCAACGGCAGCACTTTTCCATCGTTTTCCCGACATGCCCGATGCCAAAACTCCTGTCTTGACTCCGAATCTGGAGTAGATAATCCAAGCCAATATCAAGCTATTATTTATTTATCTAGCTGTAAGTTAGCATAAGTTGAAAGCGCAATAATAAAAGTAAATCCCCAACAAAAGAAAGAAGCTGACTAATTTCCATATATCACATCTAATAAGAACTTTATAAACGGGCCCCTTTCCCTTGTCGGGGAGTCTCTAAATGAGTCTTTAGATTCTTTCGGGGCAGCCAAGCATTTCATTTGGCTAATTACAACGCCTGACTCACAGCTTGTTCTTGGTTAAAGCGGCAATTTAGATAAGCAAACTGGCAATTAGCTTGGGTAGCTGCAACCCCAGCCATGTTCTCTGAAAGTGCCGAAACCCATTGTCTTGAACCCTGACCCCGCTCAACATAAAGATTTGATGAGAAACCCAAACGCGACAAGCACAAACACGAACTGCAAAGCCGTCAACAATTAGCAGCATGTGGATAATGAGGCTATAGAAAGGGAAAGACGAGAACGTGTTCTGACCTTGTTACCCAGTGAGAGATTCTAGAGATTTACATCACCAGCGTGGTGAAGTAGAGAATCTTTAAGATTTAGCCAAGTAAAAAAATGTAGATTGAAATGTTTATGAAATAATTGGAATTTACAAAATTAAAATAAAATATCCTAGTGAAAATTCATAAGCTATATCGAATTTAGATTTATGACAAGTTTAATCCGAATTTCTTAAATATCTTCTTATTATTAGATTGTTAACAAGTTCCTTATAAAGAGCCTTGACTATAATGTTGTTTGACATAGTTTACATATGTATACAAATTTTACGACTTTCGCAGCGTCTAATCGACATATTTGGCAACAGTTATATTCATTTAACTCAATTAACCTAGTAGAACGTAATTTGAAAATGCTTTTAATCAAATTTTTGCATTTTTATCTTGTTTTTTTATGGGATGTTTTGTTTATTTAGCTCATGTTATATTCTTTGACTGTTACATTTTGTTAACTCGAAATGGAAGCGTTCTCATTTCCACATTCATCTTGGGGAACATTTTATAGTTAAATGTAGTTTTATTTTTATTGTTTTAGAATGTTGTTTAGCCACTTTGGCGAAAAAGTCTAATTTATAGAGCTCGTATTTTTGAATTTTTTTACTTTGTGTGTTGGTGGACTGGAATCCATAAATTAAAGTTTTTATCAAAAAATTCTCGGTTGCTCCCCAGAACGTGTTCTCGTTGTTCTCATTATGTAATCCCTACAACTTTCTCATCGACTACGACAGTTGTCCAGAAGGCTTTTGAACCTTTTTCCCGTCGAGAGGTTTAAGTTTCAAAATGTATTCTGATGGCTGTAATTAAGTGGAATAAATTAAAATTAAATGATTAAAGTCTATAAGGAATTATATTGGTTGCCCATTGCGACATTGACCCCACTGACCAAAAGAGAGGAAAAAACGAAAAGAAACAAACAACAGGCCAAGACACAGAGACATGTAATTAGTAATCGGTCATGCAAGAAATAGAAGCCCCCTCGAGGCCCAAGGTACACGAACAAGTTGCCATGAGCAACGCTTCATTGATAATCAGTCGTGGGTGGTGGGTGGTGGGAGGGTTGGGTGGTTGGGCGGTGTTGCAGCGGCAGGTGGTGTATTGTTAGAGCAGCACACGCAGTCTTTACTTGGAGTCACCCAATTGGGGGGAATTTTGTTGTAAGCAAATTTTGTAGACAATTGTTTTGTCGCTGCGCTTTGATGGCGACGTTGCAAGAATCACAGCCATTATATAAACATGCTACACAGCTCCAGCGTCAGTCAGTTCAGTTGTACTGTTCAAGTGGCATTTGCACCACCAAAAATAACAAATTAATCAACCTATCGAAAATGTTCAACATGCGCTCAGTCATCCTGCTGCTGGCCTGTGCCTTGTTCTGCCTGCTGCTAAGTGAAACGGAGGCGGCGCCACGCCCACAGGAGGAACCCACTGCCGACTTGGAGGCAGGCGTTGAGGCTGAAGAGAAGGATCTACAAGGAGCTGCTTCCATTGGCTATGGATACTACTCGTCACCCTACCTAGGAGGCTATTATGGCGGTGGTTATGGTGGTTACTGGCCCCACTACAGTGGCAGTTACTATGGTCTCGGTGAGTTGGGTGAGTTAATGGTGAAAAATCTTCATTTAATGCCTGTTAATACTGTGCTCTACTCCAGGCTATCCCTACTATGGTGGCTACTATGGACACCATCATCATCATGGACACTACGGACACTACTTCTAATGTGGCAATTGCCAGCTCACATCACTTCTAACTTAATAGTTCTTGGCAGGCAGCGTTCTTGACCAAAGTCTATGCAACGTGACGCTATCGTAGCTCGCACTCTAGCTTCAATTTAATTGCGCAAGGATAATTGCTTTAATTAAGCAACAAAATCACAAAAAAAAAAAATTGAAAACAAAAAACATTTCTATCATAATTTATAGTGCTAAGCATTTCAATTTGACGACTTCAGAAAATATCCAACTGTTCACCTTAGTACGTCATTAAGGCTAATGAAATGCTCTATAGAAGCTGCCCCGAATCACCCATACACTTAAACGTATTATATAATTAGTGTTAGTCGTCATAGAAGCTTAGTGAACCGTTGAAATATACTGCCGAAATAAACGATATGCAAAACAATAAAGAAAAATGTAAAAATAAATCAAAGAACATTTGAAATTCAAATAAGTTTGGAAAATATTTGCTTTAACTCAACTTGCGTTAATTAACTGACTATTAAACAAATTGAATGCATAAATTAGTATAGCGGGCGAAATGAAATAAATCAGAAGAATTCCTGTACAAATTCGCTACACATGATTACGAATTTCCATAGCTAACACTTTGTCACGACAAACGATCAGAGGCAGCTCGTTGTTACACTGGGCGTATGCGTGTTTTATGAGCTATGTATACAAATAAAAGTATTCAAGCGAAACTCCAAATTGTGTAAGGTTTAATTCATCTGACATTTGGTCTCAAGTCACAAAACAAACAATCACTTGGTCAGTCAGTCTGTACTGCAGCAAAGGTCACGGAAGTGCTGCAGCCAGATTAAGTTTATAGAGCGACAATAACCGTTTGATTTGACTGCCAGTGCTGACAAAATACTTTGCATAAATTAGCAACCAATATCTTCTGACTAATGATGGATGATTGATACATCATTCCAACTAAAAACCTTGCAGACAAAGCATATAATCATCGAGAGATAAACCAAGCCAAGAATCGTATATACTTTGCTATTGACCTTTTTGGCGATTTGTTTGCTTTATAAATGTCATTATCAAGAACGTTTACGTGCGTATTCGCTTTTTGTTCGCTTTGTATTCATATTTTGCAGACAATGGTGTTAAATTATTGGCTGTTAGATCATCATTTGATGTGTGGCGCTCACGTTTTGCCTTTTTTTATTATCTGTTATTTCTTTTGTTGTTGAAGCGTGGCTGAATTTGAGATTTTCTCATCATTTATGTTCGCCAAAAATTAATTTCGCAAGTGCTTATTTAAATTTTTCCGAAATTGAAGAGTCAGTATACTGTTTAAATGGCTTTAATTAATTAAATATGCCACTTAGCAATAAATAATAATCATAACAATTAGATTGGTATGCCTTGCACTTTCTGTTCACGAGTAAATGCCCCAAATATTTGAAGATCATGACTTGCCTGAATTATGAATATTTTTCTCTGCAGAGATCAATGGGCTCTCTAGGGCTACAATCCATCGAAAATAAGTTTACCGTGGGCAAAACAATGTAATAAAGCAGACAAGCAAATTGTTTAAATTATTAAAAAGCAAACAGAAATAGATTAAAACTGTAAAGTCATACGAGTCTGAATGTGAGTATATTTTAATTTGCATTTGATATTTGATAGAGATAGATATTGTATCTTTTGGTGCGGCGACTCGAGTTCAAGTGCATGACCTAGAGGACGTTGTCTGCACGTTGTCTTTAATTGAAAGTGAACCAGTAATTTGATTTCTTTTTGTTTCTTTTATTTTGAGGCATTGCGTGGGCTATTTTATAACTCAATTAGACGCTAATCGCGTCATTAGTGGTGCGCCTTGAGTGGTGCTTGGTGCTCGTTGTGCGGATGCTGTTGCAATTGGAATGCAATCAATGACAGCCCTCTGGGGAAGTTTCTATAATTCAACCATAAATAAATAATCAATCTATATGCAAGTAGCATTAAGAGTTTTGAGTCGGCTTAAAGCTGTTGCAATGCGACGCATTTCATTTCGTTACATGAAAAGTTCCTGCTGCGACAGGTTTGTGTCTTAAGTCTTTCGATTGACTGCCTAATTGATATGTGGTTCACGTAGCGCAACAACAACAACCGACTGCAGGTTTGTGTCTGGGGTGCCAGCTTGCCACCAAGGACACTTGTGGATATGTGGATACGCACTTGAACCTCATCCTGTGTGTTTCTGTCTGACCCTCAAAATGTGGCCATTGAACTGGCCGCAATAACTTGTTTCGCTTTCCGTTCGCTGCGGCAATTTGGCGACTTTTGTGGTTGCCGCAAGTGAGAATCAAGCTAGCTAGCTGGCCGAGACCTGCGGTTGGTCTCTCGGTCATGCCAAAGGCATTTATGTTCGTCTTTGACCTTGCATGCTGATCTTTCATGCGATCTTCATGTGTGAATGGCAGCAGCACCACAGGGTGCTCTCTTTAAATACTTCTTGCTCTCGTATGTGTACGCTATATTTTTTGGCGTATTTTTCGGTGCTAGTTCTGGTCATTTCTGTAAGTGTATGTGTGTGTGTGTGTGTGTGGTGGCACCCCGCATACCTTAATTACCTGTGTCCCATGCTCGAGTTGGCAAAAGCAAGGGCAATCAATTGTGCCCAGCCAGCTCTAAATGCATCCGACCAGAAACTCGTCTAAAAATTCTTCTTCTCAGCGTAATTTTACCACCGACCACAAGCAAAAGTCAAGCGCTTTAATTAGCTTTTAACTTCCGCAACATTTGCAACATTTGCGTTAAAGAATGTATTTTGGTTCTGCTTGTCTATCCACCAGACAGCCAAAAATATAGACTTATCTATCTTTAGTTAGATGTTATACACTTGTGGGTGCGTTCAGTTTCCCCGCCGAAAAGATTTATGAACACGTTGAAATATTCATAAATATTTACGGCATTTGTTTGATTTGTGAAACCATAAGAATTAATTTTAATTAAAGCGCTTAGTGGCGTTCAGTGAGCCTTATAATCAGCTCATAGCTAGGAAATACTTTTCAAAATACACTACACTACAATAGGTGTAAATAATGATAGAGACAAAAGGCAACTGCTCACTTTTCACATATATAGTAGTCTAAATCATAATACTCATTATAATTTGCGCCAAATTGTTGACGGGAAGTTTAATTTTAACACAAACCATGAGTTATGGCCAACTCGCTAAAAGCGATTCAAGTAGAAACAGCAACAACAACATTTCCACAAAAGGTTGCCTTTAGAAAGGCAGAACGTCTCATCTCAAATCCTGTACATTTAAGGTCATCTATATATGTAAAGTGCTTTACTTTCAGAACCAGAACGATAAAGAGAATGAGAATCCGCTTACAGCAGCAGTTTCAGTTCATTTTACTTCCTTCTCTGAAACAGGATCAGATTCGCATCTCTTGGCAGTTAAGACAATATTTCATTGTTAAACCGATGACGATGACGACGACGACGTCGATGTCTCAGTTGATGTCTCGATGTGACCTTCAATCAAAAGTGCAAAAATTGTGTGCGTTTTTTCACAGCATTGGGGTTGTATTGTAGTTGTTGTTGTTGCCGTTGTGTAGGATGACTGTAATTAAGTTAAACTTGTTACTGTTGCCGGTTTTGTGACCGCTTTTATGACCAAATAATTTATAACGTGTAACCCAATGCTCCTCAGTAAATCGCTGCAAGCTGTTGCTGTAAATTAAACATCTATATCAAATTTGTCAAATTTATTATTTCTGATGCCTATTGTCAGATATAATTTAATACGTATAAGATATTATTACATGCTTTTACAACATGTTTTTCTTATATTTGCTCTGCATATTGAGGCAATTAAGTTAAGACAATTCGACTTCATCAGACAGTTTGTAACTTTAATAAGATAAGATAAGAAAAATAAAAAAGTAAATAAAATTTCTTTAATCGACATATAACAATTATATTTTTTGATTTAATGCATTTAATGTGGAGGCATGGAATTAGAGTATAAGCTCTTCGGCCTTCTGCTGTCAGCTTTCTTTGGTTGTTGGCTAATTTGTTTATATTATTTATTGTATAACTTTACATATAAATATCAAATATCACCGAAGTTTAATGAACTGCTGACGGATTTGCTGTTGGAGAAAATCATATTTTGGCTGATTCACTTGTTGCTTGTTTTGTATTGAATGTTTACATTGCGGTTTTAATGATGAAAACATTTCGTATGCCACTGGCGAAATTGTCACAGTCTCAGCCAGAGTCGCAGTTGCAGTACGAAGTGTTGAAATCCATAAAAATCGCCAAGTGAACATATTATTATTTATGAAGTAGTCGCTGAGCATCTTAACTAGTTCTAGTAGTTGGCACATCCTGACTGTGACTATGTGTATGTCAAAGCTATTTGGATTGCATACAAATCAGTAATGATCCCACCGGAGAACCTGTCCACTTAGCCAAACCAATGTTGGCACATAAATTGTACAATTAAATGCTTATATTTTCGTATAAGTATTTCTCTATTTCTATAAATATTTAAACCTATTTTAAATAATGACTACGCTAAGCTGCTTTCGGCAAAATCTTTATATAGAACGGAGAGCAAAATTATCTAAACTCGTGTGCCTCCTATTTAGTATATTATTATAATTATGTGCTTTATTTTTATATCTTTTTTTGTATTTTATTAGCGATTTTATTATGATTGGGAAATTGTCGATTTTTAGTTGAAGTTTTTGTGCTGATGGCGGCAAAAATCGCATTTGAAAGTTGAAATACTTGAGAGTTGTACAAATTGTACAAATCGATGTTTCATTTATGCGTATCTTCCGGTTGTTCAAATTATTATTAATAATTATAATTGAATATCTAGTTATTAACGAGCTGCGAACACTGAACTACCAGCATCATTTTTGTTTCAACTTTGATTATGCTTTTGGTGTTTATTTCTAGGGTTTATTTTAATACCACACAATTCATTAAATGATCGATTACACGGGCATAATTTGTCAGTGAAGGTATTAATGAACGAAACAACAACATTAATTAACAATTAAAAGCGTCACGAACAAGGTTTCTAGAATCTGAACCCTAATAACACTACCTTGCACTCAGTATTGGGTGCAGTTTCAGTTTTAGCTCGTTTTTGATTTGATCTGAACTGAACTGATGATTGATGAAACTCGAAAATCAATTGCGCCTTTTTATTGATAGACAAACCCCACAATGATTTATAAGAGCGGTCAGTAAGTGAACATCCAATTTGAAGTGGAGTCTGAATCTAAGGTCAAATCGACACTTGAAACTTGTTGGCAAAAAAAGAAAACTAAAGCCAAAAATAGTTAATGCTTCGAGTATGTTTTGGGCAGTTCTCGGTTGTCGGCTGGTTTGTGTTTTCAAGTCAGCGAGTCAGCAGAGTCAAGGCCAAACGGTAGCCAGAAAACGAGAATTTCATGTCACAATTAGACGCATGTTTATTTTTTTTTAAGGTAAATCGATTAGCAGGTGACAACAGGCAGGAAGACGCAACAATGATTCGGCTGTGGCAACTGAGTCCATTGCCACCAGAACCTGCTGCACATGCGTAGTCACAGTCACAGTCACAGTCCGAGTCACAGTCACAGTCACTGTCGAAGTGGAAGTCGTAGTCGCAATCTGGCCGAACCAAAGTTGACGGCGTCGCGTCGCTTTTGGAGCTCTCTTATAAATAAGCCGTGCGTCGGCGCAGTTTTTGTTATTTGAACTTCAATTCTGCTCGAGTTCGCATCTCGTCTGCTGTCTGCTCTGCCAGGCGGCATTTTAACTTGTCGTGCGTCGTCGTCGCTAGCGAATCGCGCGCGTTTTTGTAGCGTTTTATTGTCAGTGTGTGTGCTTACAAGTGGGTAGCTAATTGCCATAAACAGAACAACAGACAGTCATTGTGATTTTGTTAAATAGAACATATTGAATGATCATTTTAATATAAAAATAATATAAATAAAAATATATTTTTAGCTGCTGACGCAAGTGTTAATTTTAACTGAATATTTCGATATAATTCGATTGCGTTTGGATTGCATCACGGCACCAGAATGAAGATGGTGAGTGCAAAATGAACAATCAACTAATAACAATATCAGTTAAGGCATTTTAGCTATGCTAGAATACAACAAAAGGGTTCACACTTTTTTGAGGTGCAGTTGCAGTTGCAGTTGCAGCAGTTGCAACGACTTTAACTTCGACTTCAACTTCGAATTCGACTTCTATTTCGAGTGCGGCATCGCATTTGTCTGTCAAACAAAATTGCTCAACCGAACCGAAGACGAAGAAACAAAAAAACAGTTTCTAAAAGCGACAGCAAAAACAAACAACTTAAGAGTACTCCTAGTCGTATTTGTATTCGAATTTGTATTCGCATGCTAAATTTGCATAAATGGCGCTACAATTGAAGAAAATCGGTACAAGTACAAATAAAACAACAGAAAACTGAAAACAGAAAACAAAAATTAACAACAACAACAAAAAACAGGTGGCAACAATAAAGAGCGCGACCTGCCGCAACTGCCATTGGGCGTTGCAAAGACACTTGATGCTGCCACTGACGATGATGATGGCTTAAACACCAACAACAACAACAATAATAGTGACTAGCCCTTAGTCTAATGGCTGACTCGCTAAGTGATTCCAAAATCGGATGAGCAATACGAAACCCACTGACCGGAAACACTCATAAATGCGCTCAGTTTCCCCCCACCCTTCCACCCTTCCATCTTCCATCTTTACAACCACTTAGCAGTCTTCACGCTCTGCGTAGCCTGCACGTGTTCTTGGCCTCCAGCGGGTGCTATGAAATGTGGCAAGTGATTTGCCAACCAATTTGTTTTGACCACCGACAACGCTGCGTATGCGCAATGCGCTGAACTTCACATTCAAATGGGCTGCTCGACTGAATTAACGCGCACCAGAACAAAACTTCTCATGTTGAGCAATTGTAATTAATGCCAGCTATAACAGCAACACCAACAACAAAAGCAACAGCAACAACAACCAGAGCAACAACAGCTAAATTTTCTTCAAGGTCGTCATCACAGAGACATAAAACCTTTTTATGTAGGGAATTTCACACGCCTCAATTGTGACAATTAACGCGCCTCGAAGCTCAAAATTGTGGTTGTTGTTGTTGTCGCCATTACGCATTGTTGTAAAAAATGACTCGTCGTGATTTAACAATCAGATTCTCTCCGCACGCTCCAATTGTGGGTGCAGTTTCGACAAAATTACAGAATTATGCCACCTCAAATGACTCTGCAATTTGTTAAGAATTTCATAATAAGTTGGACGAACTGTACAACAATATATACGAAAATGAATTTTAATTAAAGCAAACGGAAATCTCGACAAAAACTTATCTTGAAATCATATGTCGTTGCCAAAAAAAAAATATAGAAACAAACTAGATTTTTGAGAACATTTCCATATGCAGTAAATTAAATAAAAATCATTAGCAGCAACATTTGCGGTACGCCTTCTACTCGGCACGTTGAGAATTTATTGTATGACACCTGAGTCACAGCCATATAGAAACATTAAGAAGAATTTATATTTGCAACAACAAAACCAAAAACTATACTTAATTGGGCTACGAGTTAATGGCCAACATATCACAAAGTTGTTGTTTGCTCTTCACTAAATGCGGCAAGGAAAATTAGTTTGACCATAAAGCCATAATAAATTGAGAGAACTGTGAACTGAGATCAGGCCAAATGACTTAACTAAGGTAGCAACTGTTGTTGCTTTGCAGCTGCACTTTAGAAAAGACGATTAAACTAAGAACTCAACGGATGAGTTTGAGTTTTAGCACTGACAGTTGACAAGCAGTTCGACTGACTGACAGACTTGGGCCCCAGTTTGTTGTGGAGTGGCATTTTTTTTTATTACAATTAATCAAAAATTCTCGTTTTCTTACCTTGTCTACATGCCGCGTGGGAGGCTGAGACTATTTTTATTATACATTTAAATTTATTTAGATGGGATTTCGCTTTGTTTCTCAATCGCTACCATCGGTTGTTGCTTTTCATTTTTGATAGCCTGTCAGTAGGTTATTATGGTTCTTGAGAGCTCACTTAATGCGGCGTATGATTTTTTCTATTCCAGCATTTAATGTGCTTCAATTTGAGTAATAAAATTCCGGGTTCTTTGCGAAAAATCTAACGCCAAACTTGTTTGTTGCCACTTGAAGATATATCAGCTTAATGCTTTAGATTGAAACTATACAATTAAAAGAATGCGACAGTTATAACCGAAACATAAATACTCTTACCTTATAAGCTTATAAAAACCTATTTTGATTCATAACACGTTTTACAAACATCGTGACAAAACTGTAATAGTATTTACTAAATACTCGACGAGAGGGTATTAAAATTAGTTTAATTTAAATGGCAACAAATTGTTTTCTCCGACTCAAGGTTGACAGAAACTTGTATAAAATTTGTTTTTAATTTACCGATTTGCTGACTTTCAAATTTATATAAATCCGACAGTTTCTTAGTAAAAGCAACTTCGATATGACAAATAAAAAGTTCTTTTGAACTGGTCTCGGCAATCTTAAAGCATAAAATTCCAAATTACATAAGATCATTAACACTTGTGTATATTTAGAACATTTACCTGATTTAACTATCATATGTTAATTGCAAATGCGCCGCTGACATTGAGTCTTAAACTGAGACAGTAGCAAAGAGTCTTTGGTTATATTTGTTGAGTTATTTTTGTTGTTCCAATAAGTTGAGAGGTTGCTTTTGGCATGCGGGCACCTGTCTTTGACGTAATAGGCTCATAATTAATGAACAACATGTCATTGAAGGGGGCAGCATTCCGCAGTCATCAAAAATTGCACTTAAATGCTTTTTAACTTATTAATCAAAAGTCATTTACGAATATGAAATGCGTTAAGTGCCTTCAAGTGGATTGACCCAATTAGTTGCCATTTGAAAAGTCACAAACAAATTAGGGTTAAAATAAATATGTCTTTGCAATTTTTACCAGAGGCAAATATTACAAAAAAACGGCAACAACACTGCGGGTTTGCCAAATTTGCAGGCCTTAATTATATGCGGAAATTTTTTAACGCGATTTTACCGATTAACGATTAAATACACTGTTAGATGTCCATAAACCGACTTTGATATGTGGTGAAGCTGTCGGACAGCTGTCAAATGTACAAGCTCGAAAAATTGACCTTTGTCTGTGTGTCGATTGACGGTTGACTAATGATCATCAACTGATTTTTTTTATTGATTTCTTTTATTGCAGCAACTTCGACTATTGTGCCTCGTTCTCGGCGCTCTGGCCGTCCATGGCTACAGTCCATATTCAGGAGATAGACATCTGCAGGTGAGTCTATATAAATATCAATTTTGCAATTCATTAACTGGCTTTCAATCATTCTAGGATCTGAGCAATGACGTTCATCCGGGTTATGACTATCCCCAACCGAAAGTGCCCTTTTCGGATGGATACTCCTATCCACGCCCGTCGGTACCATTCCCACCTGCTCCACCGCCAAGTCGAGGATATGATTACCCCAAGCCGGCTGTACCCTTTCCACCGCCAACAAGTGCACCATTGCCAAAGGTAGTTCCTACCTCCGGATATTCCTATCCACGTCCAGCGGTACCTTTTCCACCGCAGCAACCGAAGTACATTCCGCCGCCGCAGCAGGTCATTCCAGCTCAACCGAAGTATCTGCCCCCAGTGCAGCCAAGCAAGGGTTATGATTATCCCAAGCCAGCTATACCATTCCCAGCACCGTCCTTGCCTCCAGTTGTGAAGCCAACTCCACCGCCACAACCTAGGCCAAGTGGATACGATTATCCGAAGCCTGTCATTCCATTCCCACCTCCTGTAAAGCCAACAAACCCACCTCAACCCAAATATCTGCCGCCTGTGAAGCCTACAAGTCCACCTCAGCCTAAGTATCTACCACCCAGTCCTCCTCAGCCAAAAGGATATGATTATCCCAAGCCATCAGTTCCATTCCCACCTCCAATTGTACCGAAGATCCAACCTCAGCCACAATACCTGCCACCTGTGAAGCCTACAAGCCCACCTCAACCTAAGTATCTACCACCTGTTATTCCCACCAACCCACCGCAGCCTAAGGGATATGATTATCCGAAGCCCTCTGTACCATTCCCACCACCGGTTGCGCCGAAGATTTCACCTCAACCACAGTACTTGCCTCCTCCAAAGCCTACAAACCCAGCACAGCCTAAAGGATATGATTACCCTAAGCCAGCAATACCATTCCCAGCTCCTGTGAAACCAACAAATCCACCTCAGCCACAATACTTGCCTCCTGTGAAGCCAACAAGCCCACCTCAGCCTAAATATTTACCCCCCGTACAGCCAACAATTCCACCTAAGCCCAAAGGATATGATTACCCAAAGCCATCAGTCCCATACCCACCCCCAGTTGTACCGAAGATCCAACCACAACCTCAATACTTGCCTCCTGTTAAGCCCACAAGCCCACCCCAACCCAAATATCTACCTCCTCCACAGCCCAAACATCAAGGATATGATTATCCCAAGCCAGCCGTACCATTCCCACCTCCAACCAATCCACCACAGCCCAAATACTTGCCTCCAGTGAGACCAACCAGCCCACCTCAACCTAAATACTTACCACCGGTACAGCCGACACGTGGATATGACTATCCTAAGCCTGCAATTCCATTCCCACATCCACCTGCTCCGACCAGTCCACCTCAACCAAAGGGATACGATTATCCCAAGCCATCAATTCCATTCCCACATCCGCCTGCTCCGACCAGTTACCTGCCACCTCCAGCTCCTGAGCCTAAGAGCGATGGATACTCGTACCCAAAGCCGGCAATCGCCTTCAACTTCTAGGCTCATTCCTTGCCCCTTGTCATCACCAACTAATTGACACGATTGCCTCTCCGTGCCCATAGGAACTTACGATATTGAATAATTGTAAATTAATTGATAATTATAAATTTATTTAATATTTAATATAAATGATGTGTAACCGAGTCCACATGTGTGGGTTCTGCAATCGAATTTTAGTCATTAAAATATGTTTATACAATTTATAATTGCGCAATACTGCCGAAATAAAACGAACGATGTGAATTCTACATCTTTTATTTTTCTTTTAAAATGTTAATATTTAAATATTAATGGACTATGAAAAGTAATAAATAATATTGATTGCAGTCCATATTTAATTAAACTAACTCAATAATTTGTAGCTTTATTTGATATTTGTCAAAAGCTATTAATGACGATTTTATTTCAAATTTAAATTTATACAGCATACTTTCAGGAGATTTTAAAAATAACGGAGAAAAGTATGCTATAGAAGTTGTTAATTTCTTGCAGCTTAGTTATTGTGAATGAACTTTATATAACACTGCAAAACAAAGTGGTTGGAGTTGCCAGCTGACGATAAAAATATTTTAAAATATTAATAAAAATATTTTTAAATATTAATAAAAATTTTTTTATTATATTTTTATTGGCGGAGTTGCTATGTCTGAAACTTTTCAAACTGAAGATTTTAATTTCTGATATTACTACAAATGCGCGGTATTCACTTAACCCTGCCAGCGCTCAAAATGGAAGACGTGCTAATTTTTAAGACGTGAATAGCGTTTTACGTTTTATGGTTAGACAAATAAGGTTTATTTTGGTCTATCCAGGAGTTGACGGAAATCTAAAAACTATTTTTTTTTATATATTTGTTTATGCAGAATCAATAAAGAGGCCAAATAATGATCAAAATGATATTTCGCATGAAAATCGGGCTAGTTTTGACAATGTTATGCAAGTTTAAGGTCTGGTAAATCTGTGGACTGACAGCTTTACAAGTCAAAATTTTTGTTAATTTTGGCTTGATTTTTGACAAGAAAATGAACTCTCTCAGAATCAAATTTAAAGTATCATATTATACTAATTGGGTCACCAGGAGTTAAACAAAAGAGATATCTCGAGATCTCAAATTTTGAAAAAAAAATTTTTTCCAAAAAAGCAAAGGGGGGAGTACAAAATTCGAAAAATAATTTTTTGTTAAAAAATCATTATTTTTAAATGCAGAATCAATCTAGAGGCAAAATAATGATCAAAATGATAATCCGCATGACAATCGGGCTAGTTTGAAATCTGGTCTAAGAGTATTTAACGGTTATTTCTCGACTATAGCCTTTCCCAAACGCTTTGCTTGGGTTCACTCTCGCTGAAACCATTTCCGCCTAGTTAATTTTAATGAGATAATATAAAACAAATTAAGAAATTATTTTTAAGACACTGTTTATTTATTTCGTTCCCAGGCAATTACCATGCAAACTACTCAAGACTAACATTGTAAAGTTAACTGTAGTTAATATAAACATTTGCTAAATATTTTGTAGATTGCTGGATTGCTTCGGGTAGCCTCATCTGCTTGCCGTTTAATACTTGCGGCGGACGACGCGACGACGCTGGGTCTTGTAGCGGTATCCTTCGGCGGAGGAGTAGCTGTGAGCTGGTGCTGGCTCAGAGGCAGCGGTTTCGTAGGACTCAGCGGGCTGAGCATAGGAGACAGCGGGAGCTGAAGCGGCAACGGCAACTGGAGCAGAGGAGTAGACTGGAGCTGGGGCAGAAGCTGCTGGGGGCAGGTACTCGCTGGTTGGGGCAGAAGCGGCACCCTGGAAGGGAGGCAGATAGTCGTTGGAGGGCAGATGGCTCACATCACGACGGTGGCGACGGTAGACCACGCGACGGTTGGTCTTGTAACGGTAACCTTCAGCGGATGAGAAAGTGTGAGCTGGCTCAGAGGCAGCGGTTTCGTAGCTCTCAGCGGGCTGAGAATAGGAGACAGCGGGAGCTGAAGCGGCAGCGGTGAAGGTCTGGGCAGGTGCAGAGTAGGACTCGACTGGAGCGGAGGCAGCGGCGGTGTAGGTCTGAGCTGGAGCAGAGTAAGTCTGCACTGGAGCGGCGTAGCTCTGGACTGGAGCGGCGTAGCTCTGGACTGGAGCGGAAGCAGCAGCGGTGTAGGTCTGAGCTGGAGCAGAGTAGGACTCTACTGCAGGAGCAGAGTAGGACTGAGCTGGAGCAGAGTAGGAGAATGCAGGAGCCGAGGCAGCGGCGTGGTAGGTCTGAGCAGGAGCCTCATAGTGGACTGGGGCTGGAGCCGAAGCAGCAGCGTGGTGAGAATGGCCAGGAGGCAGATATTGGTTGGTTGGCAGATGGCTGACATCAGCGGCCACAGCGGCAACGAGGGCACAGATCAATAACAATTTCTGCAATAGATAAGAAACACGGTTAGATTGATATATCGTAGAGTGAACTCTTAGTCTCTGAAGGATCAATGCTTACCATATTGGCAGCTTCAACTGATCTCCAGCTAACTGTAGAATCCAAGTGGAAATGATGCTGTTTGCCAATTTCTGCCACATATTTATATGATTCTAATCATTGAAGTTTGCTACCAAAATTAGCATTTAACTTTGCTTTAAATTAATGTATTTTGCTTTTTGCATTTTGTGCAAAAAGCTGTCAACGTTGAACATAAATCTACTATAGTTTTTGCAATCAGGTTTAGTTCAAGTTTGGTGCTCTTCTCACTAACAGTGCGCTTAATAATATATATATTTGTATATGTGTATATCTGCATGTATCTATCGAAGTGAATCTATCTATTGTCCCCGACCGCTTACGCGTTTGAATATTGATGTTTGCTTCCACTTTCAACGCAGTCGCATCAATTGGCAGCAAAACTGGCAATTTAGTCGCATCTTCTAATTTGCATTTATCGAGATCTGGTTTTATTACTTCCTTTCCCCCGTTCCTTTCTTTTTATTGAAGCGCGTGCCGCCAATTCCCAGCTTCGATGATAATTAAATAATTTCGAATTAAGCAATTTGTAATTATATTTCAATTAACAATTTAACCTAATGACAAAAATACTTCAATATAATCGCAATCCGGCAAAACTTCCAGACAGCTTGGCAGACACAGCGGCGAATAGTGTTGCATACTTCAAGGATGACCAAAGTTACTTGATAATCAAACTGGTTTTCTTTCTACTATGGCTTATGTTGGATTGCTTTATTAAATTAAACCGTGTGTATAATTATGAAAATATATTCATAGTTCTTGAGTATTATTCTGAGTGATATACAATAAAGACTCACAAATGTTACGATTTATGTATTTTTGAGATATTATTCTTGCATTGGGAGCTAGCCTTTTTTTTTTTTTTTTTTTGTGAGCACATTTTGAGCACACTACAAGCAATTTCAGAGCAATTTCAAGAATTTACAGAACAGATAATTTACTGATTTTTTAAAATGCCAGGGTTCGAACCCTGAACAGCTGAGCCACCGGACCACAGTAATGATTTATTTAAGCGTTCTAGTGCATATGTGCCTCTTAGGCGCCACTAAGCATAACATAACGGATTGAGCACAGGGAGCATATATGTCGTAAATTAATCGAAACATACTTTTAAAAATACGGAAAATACACCTCGCTGGCTTTGATTTTTGACGTCATATGATTTCTGTATGTTTTCAAATTAAAGAGCGAATTTTTTTTTCGTAATATTTTATTTCGTAAACGAAAAGAGGAAGTATTCTTATATTAAACTTATACTCCAAAAATGAGTACAAGTTGATCACTTAGTGGACCATTTCAGATGAGGTTTAATGACGACGGTAGACGACACGGCGAACGGTCTTGTAACGGTATCCATCATCAGCAAGCTCATGAGCTGGGGCAGCCTCTGCTTGAACGGTCTCAACGGGAGCAGCAACCTGGACGGGTGGCAGATATTCGGCAACTGGAGCCTGGACAGCATCCTGCTGGGGTGGCAAGTACTCGTTGGAGGGCAGGTGGCTCACATCACGACGGTTGCGGCGGTACACGACGCGACGGTGGGTCTTGTAACGGTAACCATCATCAGCAAGCTCATGAGCTGGAGCAGCCTCTACTTGAACGGTCTCAACGGGAGCAGCAACCTGGACGGGAGCAGCAACCTGGACGGGTGGCAGATATTCGGCAACTGGAGCTGGGGCAGCATCCTGCTGGGGTGGCAAGTACTCGTTGGAGGGCAAGTGGCTCACATCACGACGCTGGCGACGGTACACGATGCGACGCTGGGTCTTGTAACGGTATCCATCATCAGCAAGGTTGCCCTGTCCAGCAACAGTGTACTCATCTACAACATTGGAGACTGGGGGCAAGTATTCGCTGGTTGGTGCGTCTTCCTGAGGGGGCAAGTAATCGTTGGAAGGCAGGTGGCTCACATCACGACGGTTGCGGCGGTACACGACGCGACGGTGGGTCTTGTAACGGTATCCATCATCAGCAAGCTCATGAGCTGGGGCAACCTCTACTTGAACGGTCTCAACGGGAGCGGCAACCTGGACGGGAGCAGCAACCTGGACGGGTGGCAGATATTCGGCAACTGGAGCCTGGACAGCATCCTGCTGGGGTGGCAAGTACTCGTTGGAGGGCAGGTGGCTCACATCACGACGCTGGCGACGGTACACGACGCGACGTTGGGTCTTGTAACGGTATCCATCATCAGCAAGCTCATGAGCTGGGGCAACCTCTACTTGAACGGTCTCAACGGGAGCAGCAACTTGAACGGGTGGCAGATATTCGGCAACTGGAGCTGGGGCAGCATCCTGCTGGGGTGGCAAGTACTCGTTGGAGGGCAAGTGGCTCACATCACGACGCTGGCGACGGTACACGACGCGACGTTGGGTCTTGTAACGGTATCCATCGATTGCCGCGCTACCCTGATCATCGGCATAAGTCTCAACTGGAGCCAGATACTCGTTGCTGGGAGCAGCGATGATCTGAGCCTCGTCTTGCACGGGGGGCAAGTACTCGTTGGAGGGCAGGTGGCTGACATCAGCAGCCACAGCTGCGATCACAGCAAAAGCGATCAGGAAAAGTTTCTGGAAGAGTAAAGAAAGTCGATAGCGGGATGAGATTAGTCCTTCCTTTGGTCTGTGTTGAATGTCAAGCTATCAAATCCAAAGTCCGATAATGCGTACCATGTTAACTGCTGAAGTTGCTTGTTCACACAAGTAAACTCGAAACTCTTATGAAGAAATACGCAGAACCTTTAGGTATTTATACAAATTCTTCTCTCTAGGCTGCTCATTATTACAGCGGTCGTGGCTCTGCCCTGCGTCAAAGTCGGCGTTAACGTTAACGTTAAAGCCAACGCTGACTCCGACGCAAACAGAAACGTTAACGCCGAGCGTCGGCTTTGTCTTTGATCGCGCTGTAAATTTTGCACCACTTGGCTCTGCTCGAGTTCTAAGCCAGTCCAGTGGCTCAATTAACTGACCACTCGCTTGGTCAACTCGCTCAGCAGACACGATGCCGACTGAGACTGCGACTGCGACGTCGAAGACAGCGCTTACATTCGCACAGCTTAGCTTGGCCAATTCGTTTGGACGGATTCTCTTAATTGTTTTCTTTAATCGTATGCAAAACATTTGATGGACAACACTCACACACAAGCTCATCATTCAACATGGGAGTGAATTTAAAAAAAAAAAAAAAAAAAAAATAAAAAATTTGTATTTTATTATTATTTCTGCGAGAGGTTTAGTTTTAAATTTTTTTTTCATCTCGCTCTCGATTTAAGCTCAAATTGTTGAGTTTTATGTTACAATAAAATGTTATCAAGCTATTAAAGTAATATGTGTGTGTACTTATTGTGATTCGTTTGTTATGGGTTGTTCGCTTGTGTCTCGTCTTATTGTTGTCATGTCAACTCATCGATGCTCATTAATCATTGAAAGGAACTGCCGAAGAGCGGCATTCAGTTCAATTCAAACAAAAAGATATTAAAATGATGGCATCTATTTTGTTATATTTGAAATCTAGTGCGTAACATGAATGCCGGATATAATAATAATGAATGATATGAGACACACGCTACGAACCAGCAACAAAAGTCACACTTTGATATGAAATACAAATAAACAGATTTTGAAAGGCCTATACTTTGTTAAAAAAATTTCTTCAAATGAAATATAGCACAGCTATAGTGGAAGCTCCAAAATAATTAAATCATATATTATTTACTTATATCTCAATCTGCTCACAGCAGCATAATTTGCTCAACTATTGGCATGATTAATGGTCTAAGGCAAATTGAAATCGATAAGGAATTGCACAGTTTTGGTGTTCGAAGCATCAATGTTAAACTGTGCCATTAAACAAGGCTCGTTAGTGGCGCCAAGACCTAATTGGTTCCGCACATTTTGAAGGATGAGCAAGTCAAGTCAGCTCAGCTCAAGACTAACATTGTTGTTAATTTGCAGATGTACGTACATACCATAATGATTATAATTATTTATCATAGTCAAGGCTAGACCGTCAACTATTTTGAAGATCACTCGGAAATTTGGTATCAAATTTTGAGTGGGCGGAAGAGCCCCACATACAAAGTTTAGATCAAGAATTGTATACAACAGTTTAAACATGAATCGGCTTTTAGGCCAAGTTCTGCTAACTGACTTGTGCTATAAACGAAATGTGTCGACAATTAAAACTAAAATCTATACCAGTATTTTTCAATTCATCTACATTTGAGGAACTAGTGTGCTTGATTTCCTCTAAAAACCAAACCAAACAATGAAACTACAAATTTGATTTCCTGTATGCGTGTGACAATATAAAAATAAAAATAAAATGTTAAATACTCGTGGAGGCAGCTCAATTGATGTCTTTGCAAATTTACTATTTAATCTATAGCCCGAATCAGGCCTCATTATACTAAACTACTTTATTATTTTCGATTCTATTCTTTTCAATTCAGTTCTATTCTATTTTATTCTATAGAAGGCAGTTTGGTCATAAATGTTTAGTTTTTCTGATGCTGGACAATACATCACAGTCGTAATTATTATGGCGGTGGAGTGTTGTATCATCGACAGCAGCCCGATGAGCCGGTCCAAGCACTTAAAAGTGCCATTTCGGAATTAATGTTTATGCTGAAATGGCATAAATATGCAAATTAGTGAATGGCAGCTTAACCCGTCCCATAGAATCAAGAACACACCAAAAAAAATAAATACAAAAGTCTGGCTGTCTCATCATCATAGATATTAAACATAAAATTGTTAGCCAAAAAGCATGTGTACATTTTAACGTCTCCACGCAAAAGTCAACTTCATCTCCAGCTTTAGCAACATCTTCCAGCTTTAGCTAAAGGCACAAATCAACGCATCCCATTAAAAGTATCTGTAAGAGGAAAAAACAGGGAATACAAACATAGAATGATAGTTTAGTTCTTGGTGCGACATGGTCGACTTCCAGTTTCACTTCACTCTGAAAACTTGAGGATTAAATTGATTGAGGGGCGTGTTATCTAATGAAGTCATAAAAGAGTGCAATTTTAGTCAATTTTATAAAACGACAAATCCCATTAAAAGTATCTGAAAAAATCGAATGCGACATAGTCGACTGATAAATCCACTTTTAATAACAATCATTAGATTTGGAAAGATTAAGGCGTGTGTCTTGGGACTGAAGCGCTCTGAAGTGTGCAAGTTTGCCAAATATTGTTTTTTTTCGGCAAGCGCGTCGCTCTGTCTGACAGAAACCTCTTTGCGATTTCTTAATTTATGCAAATTCTGCTTTAATTAATATTATTCGCATTGGACTTAGCATTTGAAGAGGCAGCAACAGAGACAGACTCTTTCTTATTGTTTCCTTTCGTAACTCACACGCGCGCCTTAATTTAGTTTTTTAATCGTATACTCTTTCCAAACATAGGACTAACAACTTTGACTGCTTATCAGCCAATTTATGATTAAGTTGAAAATATGCTACATAATTTTACATTAATTATGGCAACGATATTTTGTATAAAAACAAGTTTTTTTTAAATTAAAATTCATTTAATTTAATTTAATTTATTTCTTTGATAGAGTATGTGTTTTAAGGCTTTTTGAATAGACAACATCTTTCTTGTTAAGTACACGTTTTAGTCTTTTATAATAAATTAAGCTTTTGTCTTTTGATGCTCTTTTTATAATTTTGGTATTGTTTTTGTTTCGTCTTTTGTCTTTTTGTTTAATTTAAATGTATGATAAATCATTCTGGAAACCAGTTTCTTTCTCGCTGCAAATAATGTCTAGAAAGTGCCGCCATCAACATGGATCTCATCTTCAGCATCAAAAAAATATATAAAAATTATGGTGGAGGGAAGAAACAGAATTAAAGTTAACAAATAAAATCAAAATAATAATAATAAGCTTGCGCACACTTCCAACACGCGGCTGGATCATTAAAAATTCATACGCGTGGCACAAGAAATTTAGCAAGTTCCTTTCAAATTGCGTTGGCAGCATCATTAGTTTGGGTGTGAATGTGTGATAGTGTGAGTGTGCTGGTGGCCCACAACGAAGCTTTGAACGAGGCTTGAAATTGTAGATTTCTTCTGCTTGTCTGAGCTTAATAAATTGTCTACGAGTACTACAAATTAATCTCTTGTTGCTCGAAATCATTTTAAAATTTTTTGGGCCTCGCATTGTTTTGCTTTATTTAGCACATGACGTAAGCTCAGGGCAGCCCTTTTTCAACGTTCCCACATATGTATCTGGCCAAGCCAAATGCCATTAATAAGTGATGTGCCAATTAAGCGGGGCGTACACAATTACCGGGCTATAGAAATGGGCAGCTGGCAACGCGGATCATTGAACTCCAGCCTCCCGCTCTCTAAGCTCATAAGCTTAACCTGAAGATGTGAACGCGAGCCCGCACTCACTTTGCATAGCTACAAAAGACACAAAGAAACAAACCAAAAAATTCGCACACATTTTCTAAATGTATTTCTGTAATCAGCCAGAGGCCGAAACTTTGAAACATCGACACGAAACCCACGCCAAGTCAAGGGGGTCAGACAATCATCGATTTTTTAGCAGGTCTTTGAATAAATGTATGCAAAGACTCGACTAGATTCTTACTCATGTGCGAGCTTTGCCATAAATTATTGTATTTGTTTTCTATAAATATTTAATTGAATTTACTAAACTCATTTATCATGTGCACCAATTTCAAATGCATTCGAAACACTTAAACAATTGCTAAGCGCGAGTGCACTGATTTAGTACCACTTTCTGGAGAGATACTTGAGAATAGAGGTCATAACATAAGCGATAACACAGCGATTATACTAATTTGTTACCTTAGCTAATGATCCCATTAGCATATGTAATGGTTGCATCTGTCCAGTCATTGCCACTGTCACTGCCACCGTTCAGTTGATGACCTACAGCATCGGAAGAGATCCGAATATAGACAATAGGCTGACCAAAGCTTTCATCGGCTATGATTTAAGATTTGGCAAACAAATATTGACATCGATGGCAAACAATAATATTACTTTCAATACATGGTATTATTCGCAATGCGTGTGTGAATATGAATGTGTGAATATGAATTGGCCCGCCTTAGTTTACTCAGTCATATTCATTATGGATCCTACATGTGCTGGTTTATCACACACACACACACACACACATACACTTGTGTTTCTACTCTCAGTTGTACACACGTCAGCATTGTGATATTTAAATTATTATTAGTTTTTTTTTCTTTACACAGTCGATTGGTTCAATTTTGTTTATTTTTTTGTGTTTTTTCGATTTGTTTGTTTTTATTTCTATAGTTTATTAAATTTGCATGAGAATCGTATCTAAATGAACGCATTAATTTATGCTGGCAATTGATTTTGTTGCGTTTAAATGTGTTCATCTTCCTTTCCATTATGTTCAAAACTTGCATGACCTGTGTATCTATTTCCATTGTGCCGCAAATTGTGTGTAGCTCTGAACTAGTTTGTTGGACAAAACACAGTCTGAAATACAAACAAAGATAGTTATTTTGTTTTGATGACTAGACAAGAGAGGTAAAAGATGATTCAATGATGATTATTGCTCTGTCTATAAATCTGTTACTAAGGACCAATCTATTAATTTATTTCTTTTGTTTTTCAAATATTTTCAACTTTATTTCTAAATAATTTTATATATTAATACTCCAAGAGAATCCCACATAAGTTTTATAAATTTTGTTAGTCGTCCAGAATTTTTTTTAATGAAATGTTTTCAAGAAAAGCAGTAGCGAAATTAATTTGTTCCAATACTAAGATCTAATATGGATAAAAGTAAAGAAAAGAAGAACCCTAAGGCAAATGCTAACCAATTTCCATGTTAAGCTGTGTAAAGCTCTTTAAGAAAGCTCAAATTAGCTAATTTCGTTGCCATTTAAGCAGAACGAAGCTTTAAAGCACAGCTTTTTCAAGCGGAAACGGAACCGTCGGTTTTTAGCTGAAACAGCCAAAAAGTATGCAACACATTTTGAAAATTTCTGTCTGCTTTTGTAGCAATTGCTTTAATTTATTATTTTAATAGGGAATTTAATTTTTGAACAGAGCTTTACTTAGTACGTCTGGGATTCTTGTAGTGATAACCATCATCCTTACGATACTCCGTGTGCTGCTCCGAGGCAGCTGCTTCATGGTCAGACTTTCTGCGAGATCCCCTACCTTCTGGAACTGCATAGGACAATTCAGGGGAACTAGCAGCAAAGCCAACATCAGCTGTGGTATCATAATCATCCACGTAATCGCCATCGGTTAACACGAGGCGTCGATTGCCATTCACCCTGTAGAGTCTGTGTTGTTGATGACCAGGATAACTGTAGAAGTTGCCATCGATGATGTTCGTATCCTGCTGATTGCCCACGGCATTGGTTGGACCCTGTACATTGGGCTGGCCAAACACGTTGCCATTGACCACGTTAAGACCTTGGTAGTTGGATCGATTGCGCTGACGTCCATTGCGACGACGAGAAATAAGACGTTGACCATTTGTAACTAGATTAAGATTGCCATTGTTTGGCACTTGTGCTGAAGTTGGCAACTGTCCGCCGAATACGGGATTTTGGTTGCCATTGTTTGGCGCTTGAGCTGCAGTGGGTAACTGTCCGCCAAGCACGGGATTTTGGTTGCCAGCTGTTGGTGCTTGTGCTCCTGTAGGCAGTTGACCACCTAATACTGGATTAAATGGGTTGGGATTGCCTGCTACAGGCTGCTGACCATTTGGCACCTGACCCACTCCGAGTTGGGCGCCAAAAATCGGTCCAAATTGATTTGAAACAGGCGCCGCGGGCTGCTGACCAATCGGTGTTTGTCCATTACCAAGTTGGGCACCAAATGCTGGCACCAACTGATTTGGATTGACACCCACATTTGCCTGAGCCGAGGCTGGCAACTGTGCACCAATTGCCGGATCAAATTGAATCAGAACAGAGCTTGGACGTTGTGCAACTGGAACCTGTCCAATTGGTCCGACTTGCAGCTGGGTGTTTCCTGCAGGAATGAATAGATTTTGATTACTGAATCCTTGAGGTAGACCATTGAAATTGCCATTGCCATTGCCGAGACCCACGCCAAGTTGAGCGCCGTTGCCCAATTGTCCAGCAGCTGGGAATCCATTGGTTAGGAGTTGACCGCCAGCTGGAAAAACATTGGCAGGCAATTGGCCACCGACTGGGAATCCATTTGCTGGCAACTGTCCTCCAGCTGGAAACGCATTAGCTGGAAGTTGGCCACCATTTGGCTGTGCATTAGTTGGCAACTGTCCTCCAGCTGGCAGTTGTCCACCGGGGGGGAATGCATCAGCTGGCAGTTGACCACCCAGTGGAAGACCATTCGCTGGCAATTGGCCACCAGGAGGAAAAGCACCAGCTGGCAGCTGACCACCCGCAGGATCAAGCAGACGACAACCGATGGGAGGATTGCCAGCAACTGGGAACTGGCAATTGGGCAAGGCATTGGCAGGCAACTGAGCACCAGCCGGAGCCGGAGTATTCACAGCCAATTGACCGCCAGCTGGAGCAACGGCAATAACTGGATCTGGACGAATCTGGGAGTTGAGCTCAGAGTCCTGGGATTGCACATTGATCTGTGTGTGGAAGACAGAGTTGGGAGCACTGGCGTAGGTCACGCGATTGGGACGAACACGTCGGGTGACAATGCCGGATGCAGCGGGAAGGATTGCCGTGGTGCGCACTTGAGGATTGACCTCCTGGTAATGAATATGCTTGGTTTGCACCTCGGGCTTCTTATCGTAGTGATGATAATGGTCCACGCGCTTGGGCTCATGCTCCTCATCCTTGTGATAGGTAACGCGTTCCCTGGTATGCTTCTCCTTGTGATAATAGGGTTCCGACTCTCTCTCCGCCGGCGGCAGATAATGTGGATCCTCTTCAGAGTCTTCGTAGTGCCGCTTGTGCTTATGATGTTTCGCAAGCGAAACCTCAGCAAGACAGCCAATTGCCAGCAGACAGATCAACAAGGTTCTAAACGGCTCCTGGTACAAAAGAAAGGATTAAAGTCGGGATTAGATTGATCAAGTTTCCAAGATAGTATTCCCAATTGGGTTCTCACCATTGCGTTTGTGGCAAATGAAGAATCTTTCTTCAATTATATACCAAATTTCTGATGCACTGCAGCTCCAACTGGAAAACCTGTTATCAAGCCGTGAGAAATTCATTGAGCACTTGATGTGACCCATTTGTCGTATTGAATGCTTTCAATTTAAATGCAAATGCAAATGATTCTTCCATTCTCAGATCAAAGGCGATTTAATTTATAGATCGCTGTGCTCAGATCAGAGAGGTTGTTAACCGCAGAATGGCCTCTAAATAGGATATACACCCCCGCCAAAATGTTAGTACTAAGCAAAGCTCTCTTCAATAAAATTATCTTTTAAAATCGGATTTAAATCTCTTTATTGCATTGATTTTTTAATGATTTGCATTACCAACTTAGGCACGGTGCTTGTGGACGCGACGACGCACGCTCCTGTACTGATAGCCGGAGCTGGCGGCAACTGGAGCGGAAGCGGCAGCCTCGTAGTTGGACTCAAAGGCCTCAGCAGCCTGGAAGCTTGGAGCTGGAGCGGCAACGGGAGCTGGAGCGGCAAAGGATTGCACTGGAGCAGAGGCAGCAGCATGGTAATGGGTCTGAGGAGCAGGAGCAGAGTGAACTGGAGCTGGGGGCACATAGGACCTGGATGGAGCTGGAGCAGACTCGGCAGCGGCAAAGGACTGCACTGGAGCTGAGGCAGCAGCATGATGATGCACGGGAGCGGGAGCAGACACATGATGGTGAACGGGAGCGGGAGCAGACACATGATGGTGAACGGGAGCGGGAGCAGCCACGTGATGGTGAACGGGAGCGGGAGCAGACACATGATGGTGAACGGGAGCGGGAGCATGTGCTACGGGTGGCACATAGGTTCTCTGTGGAGCAGGTGCGGATTCAGCGGCATGGAAGACTGGAGCTGGTGCCGAGGCGGCCACGGAATGATGATGCACCTGAGGGGCAGCAGCGGCTGGTGGCACATAGGTTCTCACTGGAGCCGCAACCGAGGCAGCGCCAAAAGAGCCGGGATTGGCATAGTTGTAGCCGGATTCGGCAACCACACAACCCACCAAAGCCAAAGCAAGGACGATGAATTTCTGCAAGGAACGCCAGCAAGATAATTAATAATCCACAAATGAAGCAACTGCGCTTAAATTATTTACCATTTTCGCTGTTCTGTGTGCTGATAAGACAAAGTCTCGAATAATAATTTCTAGCCAACGGGCATTACTTTTATACGAACCGTTCGCAAACGGAAGTAATGCATATCATCAATCAAAGCAACATTGAATTATGTTTCTCTGCTTCTTCTAATTATTCTTTTTATTTTTCTTCTTTCAAATATTAGCTATAGACAACAACTATGACTTTATCAGGCAAAAAGTCAGCTTGATTATTAAACTCTCTCATTTATTGTTGCCAGAAGGAATTGAGCTACGAGTATCCATGAATATTCATGAGGTCAATCACAATAATTTTGCATTATTTTTGACAAAAATAGCGACAACCTGAATTTACTAGCCAAAAAACTTGGAATTCATTTAAGAACAGGATTTGCTCTCTGTCAAATAAGTTTGTTATCATAATCAGCCAGTAGCTATTGCTGCTATTGTTATTAATATACCTATGAAACGGTCATGATATCAGATATCAAATTAGTTTATCCAACAAATCGCTGCAAATGTGAGAAGTAATTACTGAGGATTGATTAATTAGTTGAAGCTTAAAGACTGGCGTCTGAAGATCGCCTAGAGTTCAAATCGATTTCGATATTATCTTGGCTCGCCTTAAAGGTTATTGTCTTCTTTACATAATGAGCTTGGCTGTTTTGGTTCTACGATTTATATATTAATATATTTATGATGATTTTATTTATGTTGTTTTCTATTTAAGTATTTGTCTGCCAAGTTTGGTTAGATGCTAATAAAGCCGAAATATTTCTGGATTTCCATCCAAAATTAGCATTTGAATATGTAGTTAGCGGTGTGGGATAAAACATTAAAACCGGTTAGCGTCTATCGGCAAAATCGCTCCTCAAGTCGATTCCAGCTGGAGGCAGGTAAGTGTTCTGTGGACGCACCACCGAGTTGTAATCAGCAATTGGATGGTGAACGGTTGCAGGGGGCAAGTATACATTCTGTGGGCGCACCACATGCTGCACCGCTGGGCGGTAGTCGGCAAAGTGAGATTCATAAGCTCTCTGGTGGTGCACAACATGTTGCACCACCGGTCGCTGGTACGTAGCAGGAGGCAGGTAAACATTGTTAGGGCGCACCACATGTTGCCCCGCCGTATGGTAATTGGCAACAGGCGACTGATAAACTTGCTGCTGTCGCACCACCTGGTGCACCACTGGACTTGTTACCACATGGGCTGATGGGTGATAGCTGAAGACAAGCTGCTGCTGCACTGGTGGCAAGTAGACATTATGAGGATGCACCACTGGACGCGATATATAGTGTGGTTGCACGTGCTGAACGTGCACAGAGGGTGGCAAGTATGTTCTTTCTGGAATGGTGGCCCCAACGCTAGCCACCAAAATCACAGCAATAGTTGCACAAATAAAACGCTGTAATAATCAAAATTCGATTAATCGAAATTAAAAACAGCATGCGATCCTGAAACTCACCATGTTTATTTCACCGGTCGAGCAATTGAATTGTTTGAAGACCGCGTATTGATTTGATATTTATAAGGCCATCCAAATCAGTCTACTTATGGCAGAGCGTATTTAAAAGACCAGAAAATTAATGGGAACAGGAATCATTCCTAACTAGAAGCGGCTAAACAAGTCAATGAAAGCCATTAAAAATCTAACGGTAAATGTATATTGCTAAAATTAAACTCTTTCACTTTGTTGATATCACAAAAGTTATGAACTTTGCTCAATAAATTTGTTGGCCGTCGTTAATCGGCGAAAATTAATCGCCGCACCTCAGAGAACACAAAACCAGTTGAGTAGTTTAAAGTTTAACAGTGACAAATAATGTTTTTAGTCGTGACACAAACCATAAATGTTAATGCTATGTTAAATTATATTTAGAATTTATGTGCGCTTTATGTTGATGTCGACACATGCGGCGTATACGTAATATGCTGAATTTATTATTAATTAATGAGTTATTCAATTTCAACTTTTATTTCTACTTCTGGTGATGCTGTAGATCGAATTGCTCTACCACGTACAAGTATTGAATATTTGGTTAGTAGCTAATTATTGAAATGCAAGTCTTTTTTGTGGTTTATCACGTTTATCACAGCAACATTCTTCGACAGGCTTTTTGATTCTCACAACAATATTTAATGGAACAAAACAGATAGAACAAAACCAAACTTTTTTCTAATCCTCTGGTATTAGGTAAATTGATGCTCATTTAAGACCTGAAAATTCACAAAAATAACTAATAGAACCGGTTGAATTGAATAGATGTCTTTTTTTTTTTTGATTTCTGTTCTGTTCTGTTCTGATCTGACTTTATTTCATTTCGACTCGATCTGTTTCGTTTTTGTCAAACATTTTGCATATCCAGACTCTATTTTCAGGTTCTGACTACACAACGCAATGTTTTATATATTTACATTTCAACATTTCGTATATGGACCAGGACCTGTAATTTCTCACAGTCAGCATCTGACATAATTTGCCTGAATAAATTTATAATGCCATCTGTTTATAATTTGATACTTATTTATTGATTTGATTCATAAAAACTCGTTTAACGTTTTTTTTTTTTTTGTGACATTTAGCGTACATTATCTAATTAAGCTACAACAACATTTTTCTAATTTTTTAATTTCTGATGAAGTAATCAGAGGCAATCTTAATGTGGTCTACAAGCTTCCATTTAAATGCCGGAAATATAGGTAAAGTTAATACAGTTAACCGACTGCTGGGACTGTAGATTGTAGTAAAACTGCTCATCTTGAGTATTGCACAAAATGGTCAAATGCTAAGAAAGCAAAAGTGAATGATCCGCTGACTATTCGTGGATTCACTCAGGGTCATCAAAACTTAAAATTCCAGTGACTAAACGAATACTACAAAGTGATTAACAGTTACGCACCAAGTTCAACGAAACTACTGACAAATTGCCAGCGAAGCATAATACGAAGAATATACGAAAAAACATGATTAATACCAACAAAGAAGAATTTTATTAAAAGAGTTTGTTTTAGCCCTTAAAATTCTATACCCAGACTTTGTGGGTAAAACCCGTTTAGAACATGTTCTATTTTAAGCCCAATATCAGCACACTTTTGTTTTAAAGCAAGCTTATTGAATTGTTATTCTAAACTGAAAGATACCCCGTAAAAATATAAATTATTTGTAAAAATATTGACAATAGACAATATAATCTGTGAATTAAATATAGAAGGTTTTTGTTTAAATAGTAATTTTAATAACAATCAAGTTAAACATTTGGTATACCCATTCATCTATAATTTACGAGATATTTTATAGTGGAAAAAAAAGTCCCGAAAATCAATGGAAAGAATTTAGTAAACATATGTAGATTTTGAGCGATATTTGAATAAAAATATGAATGAATAATATTATATTATATTTTTGTTTTTATTATATTCTAAAGTTCTTTAGTTCAACGCTCGTCTAGCATTGAGTGGGTCTGATTAGATTATATTATTAGCTGCGTCAGCGACTAAGTTTTAACTTTATGACGGTTAATACGATCCGAAATTTGGCAAGGCCAGAATTAAGTCGCTTTAATTGCGTGCTAATCAAATGGCGAACGCTGAAGTCAAATTAACGATGCAAGTTTTATTGATAAATAACAATTTATAATGAATACGAGTACAGAAATAAGAATAAAGCTGCCATCAGAACTGGCCATATTAGCAGAAGTTGACAATAATAATACAATATACGAGTATTTATTGCCAAACTGTAGCCAGTCTTATAGGTCAAATGTGAGAAGCAATGGAGCAGGCATAGGGAATGCAAATGGAATATGTTATCTACTCCCAAAAAGGCAGCTGCGTGACAGAGGTCGAACTTGGCCCTTAATTTTAAACTGGTTTTCGCACTTAATAAATGGCTCACTGTTTATGGTCAAGGTTTTCGCCTGGCTGACTGGCTGTCTGAGCAAGCCTGGACCTGCTTGTGAGTAATTCAGGGTTCACAACTGGTGGCTAGCGGAACTGTCGCTTCGATCACATGCAAATTGTCTCGATTTCATATGAGTTCTCATAAATAAAACATAAACAATAACATACCATGCTATATTCATTTATATCCCGTAGTGTTTTATTAATAATCATAAAAATGGTTAATTCAATTTATTCTCCAGCTGGAAAGCAGAAAAATAAAGAGCACCTCTGTTCGCGCTGTCGAGTGCGAAGTTACTCGATCAAAAGGCTATAAATCTACCAGGAACATAGGCCCAATAAATGGCATTTTTATTAAGCTGAATTCTTAATATAAGCTTTATTGTTGTGGCATATTTATTGCTAAGTTTTAGTTATGATTTTGCATATAGAACTAAAAGGTGTCTACACACTTTCCTTAAGAGTACATTAACTTTCTTATTTAAAACATAACAAATTTTTTTGACTGAGACATTTTTTTTTTTTTTTTTTTTTTTGAATGATTTAAGCGTCATTCAAACATTTTGCTTATAATTTTTAATTATTTTGATTAATTATTGGTTTTCTAGAGAGAGAGTATGCACGTTTTGTTATGTTTGATTAACTAAGATATATTGTTTTATTACTAAGTTTTTGTCTCTGTATATCATTGTATTTAAATGTATAACGCTTGGGATGAGCCCCAAAAGCGAGCCGAATAATTTTACGAGTGTCGTTCTGTCACAGCCGGTTAACCAACCCAATCAGGTTCGTTTAACTTTTTTGGATTCGGCAATGTTAATCGATGACGATAGCACAGATGCTGTTGTCGAGAAGATTCTGCTTTTGCCGAAGTGCTTTTTTTCTTTCGATTTTTGGATAGTCGAAGCTATCCTGAACCGACCAGACGACGACGTATAAATAATGTGGTAGTCTCGATCGGCAGCACAGTGATATTTCAACATTCGTGGTGTGAATTTGAAACTGAGCAAAATGGTAAGAGAACATAACACAGAACAGATTAGAAATACCAGAGGATAACTGACATGTGAAAAGATAAAATCATCTAACCGTGAAGCACAAAAAGAACTCATAAATTTGTGATTATAATTTTTGGAAATGAGTTTATTCTGTTTACTGAATACCCTAACGAGGGTATATCTCTTCTTGGGAGTAACTTGTATTTTAATCGTTTAACTTACAGAAATTCCTGATTGCATTCGCCTTGGTGGCTGCTGTCAGCGCCGATGTGTCGCATCTGTTCTCGCACAGCGACAATCTGCAGGATGATGGATACCATTACCAACAGCCTGCCAAGCAGTTTGTCATTGATGTGCCAAGCGTGCCCCATCATTACGAGCAGCCTGCTCCAGTTGTCTACGAGAAGCCTGCTCCAGTTGTCTATGAGAAGCCTGCTCCCGTTGTCTACCAGAAACCTGCTCCAGTAGTCTATGAGAAGCCTGCTCCAGTTGTCTACGAGCAGCCAGCTCCAGTTGTCTACCAGAAGCCTGCTCCAGTAGTCTATGAGAAGCCTGCTCCTGTGGTCTACCAGAAGCCTGCTCCAGTAGTCTATGAGAAGCCTGCTCCAGTAGTCTACGAGAAACCCGCTCCTGTGGTCTACCAGAAACCCGCTCCTGTTGTCTATGAGAAGCCCGCTCCAGTTGTCTATCAGAAGCCAACTCCAGCCGGACTCCTGAAGGATGATGGATACCATTATGGCCAGCCTGCAATCAAATTCGAACCAACTCCCGTTGTTACACCCGTCTACAAGCCACAGCCAGCACCTAAGCCACAGCCAACTTTCAAGCCTGTGGCCCCTAAGGTTGTTGTGCCTGCCAAGCCCGTCAACGAATATCTGCCTCCTGTTGTCGTGAAGGTTACTCCAGCTCCAGTTGTCTACAAGCCCAAGCCAGTGATCCCAGTGACCCCTAAGGTTGTTGTGCCTGCCAAGCCCGTCAATGAATACCTGCCTCCTGTTGTCGTGAAGGTTACTCCAGCTCCAGTTGTCTACAAGCCCAAGCCAGTGATCCCAGTTGCTCCTAAGGTTGTTGTGCCTGCCAAGCCTGTCAATGAATACCTGCCTCCTGTTGTCGTGAAGGTCACTCCAGCTCCAGTTGTCTACAAGCCCAAGCCAGTGATCCCAGTAGCTCCTAAGGTTGTGGTTCCCGTCAAGCCTAATAACGAGTATCTGCCCCCTGTGGTCTTCAAGCCCCAACCTGCAGCACCCAAGCCAGTTGCTCCAGTCTACCATCCAGAGCCTGTGGTTCCTAAGCCAGTCTACCATCCAGAGCCTGTGGTTCCTAAGCCAGTCTACCGCCCAGAGCCTGTGGTTCCTAAGCCAGTCTACCGCCCAGAGCCTGTGGTTCCCAAGCCTGTCTACCGCCCAGAGCCTGTGGCTCCAGTCTACCATCCAGAGCCCAGGCCAGTGGCTCCAGTCTACCACCCAGAGCCTGTGGCTCCCATCTTCCGTCAGCCCGAGCCCGTGCACCAGGGCTACAGCTACCCTAATGACCCCCAGCCATCCTTCGAATATTAAGGAAAACTTGTTGTTATTAGGAAAAATAAACCATCCTGTAGTATTAGATCCTTTTTAACGAATGTCGATTAAAACGTCACTTTAAATAAAATGACTCACGAAATTGAAAAAAGAATTAAATTTTAACGACAATATTCTTTGGGGTAAGGAAAATCTATAATTTAAAAAGAATATTAAATTATGTAATTAAAATGATATTAAGAACGGTCCTAGTGAAAAAGTTCCTAGGGGAAAGTACGGAAAAAAATGATCTGAATGGTAAAAAATTTTGTTTTCTAATTTTAATGCAGAATGAAATTGAAGGCCAAATACTGATAAAATTGACATTCCGCAAGGAAATCGGTTAAGATTTGACAAAGTTATGACTGTTTGAAGTTTGTGAAAATGTGTCAAGGGGAAGGTATGGAAAAAATGGACAGTGATGGAAGAAAAATTCAATTTTCCAATTTTGATGCAGAATAAATATAGAGGTCAAATAATGATAAAATTGATATTCCGCATGGAAATCGGTTAAGATTTGACAAAGTTATGACTGTTTGAAGTTTGTGAAAATGTGTCAAGGGGATGGTATGGAAAAAATGGACAGTGATGGAAGAAAAATTTAATTTTCCAATTTTGATGCAGAATAAATATAGAGGTCAAATAATGATAAAATTGATATTCCGCATGGAAATCGGTTAAGATTTGACAAAGTTATGACTGTTTGAAGTTTGTGAAAATGTGTCAAGGGGAAGGTATGGAAAAAATGGACAGTGATGGAAGAAAAATTCAATTTTCCAATTTTGATGCAGAATAAATATAGAGGTCAAATAATGATAAAATTGATATTCCGCATGGAAATCGGTTAAGATTTGACAAAGTTATGACTGTTTGAAGTTTGTGAAAATGTGTCAAGGGGATGGTATGGAAAAAATAGACAGTGATGGAAGAAAAATTTAATTTTCCAATTTTGATGCAGAATAAATATAGAGGTCAAATAATGATAAAATTGATATTCCGCACGGAAATCGGTTAAGACTTGACAAAGTTATGACTGTTTGAAGTTTGTGAAAATGTGTCAAGGGGAAGGTATGGAAAAAATGGACAGTGATGGAAGAAAAATTCAATTTTAAAATTTTAATGCAGAATGAAATTGAAGGCCAAATACTGATAAAATTGACATTCCGCAAGGAAATCGGTTAAGATTTGACAAAGTTATGACTGTTTGAAGTTTGTGAAAATGTGTCAAGGGGAAGGTATGGAAAAAATGGACAGTGATGGAAGAAAAATTCAATTTTCCAATTTTGATGCAGAATAAATATAGAGGTCAAATAATGATAAAATTGATATTCCGCATGGAAATCGGTTAAGATTTGACAAAGTTATGACTGTTTGAAGTTTGTGAAAATGTGTCAAGGGGAAGGTATGGAAAAAATGGACAGTGATGGAAGAAAAATTGAATTTTCAAATTTTGATGCAGAATAAATATAGAGGTCAAATAATGATAAAATTGATATTCCGCATGGAAATCGGTTAAGATTTGACAAAGTTATGACTGTTTGAAGTTTGTGAAAATGTGTCAAGGGGAAGGTATGGAAAAAATGGACAGTGATGGAAGGAATAATTGAATTTTCCAATTTTGATGCAGAATAAATATAGAGGTCAAATAATGATAAAATTGATATTCCGCATGGAAATCGGTTAAGATTTGACAAAGTTATGACTGTTTGAAGTTTGTGAAAATGTGTCAAGGGGAAGGTATGGAAAAAATTGACAGTGATGGAAGAAAAATTCAATTTTCCAATTTTGATGCAGAATAAATATAGAGGTCAAATAATGATAAAATTGATATTCCGCATGGAAACCGGTTAAGATTTGACAAAGTTATGACTGTTTGAAGTTTGTGAAAATGTGTCAAGGGGAAGGTATGGAAAAAATGGACAGTGATGGAAGAAAAATGCAATTTTCCAATTTTGATGCTTGAAGTTTGTGAAAATGTGTCAAGGGGAAGGAAGAAAAATTAATTTCCAATTTTCCAATTTTGATGCAGAATAAATATAGAGGTCAAATAATGATAAAATTGATATTCCGCATGGAAATCGGTTAAGATTTGACAAAGTTATGACTGTTTGAAGTTTGTGAAAATGTGTCAAGGGGAAGGTATGGAAAAAATGGACAGTGATGGAAGAAAAATTCAATTTTCCAATTTTGATGCAGAATAAATATAGAGGTCAAATAATGATAAAATTGATATTCCGCATGGAAATCGGTTAAGATTTGACAAAGTTATGACTGTTTGAAGTTTGTGAAAATGTGTCAAGGGGAAGGTATGGAAAAAATGGACAGTGATGGAAGAAAAATTCAATTTTCCAATTTTGATGCAGAATAAATATAGAGGTCAATTAATGATAAAATTGATATTCCGCATGGAAATCGGTTAAGATTTGACAAAGTTATGACTGTTTGAAGTTTGTGAAAATGTGTCAAGGGGAAGGTATGGAAAAATGGACAGTGATGGAAGAAAAAATTTAATTTTCCAATTTTGATGCAGAATAAATATAGAGGTCAAATAATGATAAAATTGATATTCCGCATGGAAATCGGTTAAGATTTGACAAAGTTATGACTGTTTGAAGTTTGTGAAAATGTGTCAAGGGAAGGTATGGAAAAATGGACAGTGATGGAAGAAAAATTGAATTTTCCAATTTTGATGCAGAATAAATATAGAGGTCAAATAATGATAAAATTGATATTCCGCATGGAAATCGGTTAAGATTTGACAAAGTTATGACTGTTTGAAGTTTGTGAAAATGTGTCAAGGGAAGGTATGGAAAAATTGACAGTGATGGAAGAAAATTCAATTTTCCAATTTTGATGCAGAATAAATATAGAGGTCAAATAATGATAAAATTGATATTCCGCATGGAAATCGGTTAAGATTTGACAAAGTTATGACTGTTTGAAGTTTGTGAAAATGTGTCAAGGGGAAGGTATGGAAAAAATGGACAGTGATGGAAGAAAAATGCAATTTTCCAATTTTGATGCTTGAAGTTTGTGAAAATGTGTCAAGGGGAAGGAAGAAAAATTAATTTCCAATTTTCCAATTTTGATGCAGAATAAATATAGAGGTCAAATAATGATAAAATTGATATTCCGCATGGAAATCGGTTAAGATTTGACAAAGTTATGACTGTTTGAAGTTTGTGAAAATGTGTCAAGGGAAGGTATGGAAAAATGGACAGTGATGGAAGAAAAATTCAATTTTCCAATTTTGATGCAGAATAAATATAGAGGTCAAATAATGATAAAATTGATATTCCGCATGGAAATCGGTTAAGATTTGACAAAGTTATGACTGTTTGAAGTTTGTGAAAATGTGTCAAGGGGAAGGTATGGAAAAAATGGACAGTGATGGAAGAAAAAATTTAATTTTCCAATTTTGATGCAGAATAAATATAGAGGTCAAATAATGATAAAATTGATATTCCGCATGGAAATCGGTTAAGATTTGACAAAGTTATGACTGTTTGAAGTTTGTGAAAATGTGTCAAGGGGAAGGTATGGAAAAAATGGACAGTGATGGAAGAAAAATTGAATTTTCCAATTTTGATGCAGAATAAATATAGAGGTCAAATAATGATAAAATTGATAATCCGCATGGAAATCGGTTAAGATTTGACAAAGTTATGACTGTTTGAAGTTTTTGAAAATGTGTCAAGGGGAAGGTATGGAAAAAATGGACAGTGATGGAAGAAAAATTCAATTTTCCAATTTTGATGCAGAATAAATATAGAGGTCAAATAATGATAAAATTGATATTCCGCATGGAAATCGGTTAAGATTTGACAAAGTTATGACTGTTTGAAGTTTGTGAAAATGTGTCCAGGGGAAAAACTGGACAGTGAGTATAGTATTTTATTTTGTGGTTTTCATATCGGCTGCTCTAACATATATAATGCATTATAAAGCGGCATCTATCGACAACAGTTGTCACTTCATTGCGCCCAATTGTATGCTTTGATATTTAATCTAGCTTTGCAAGCCCAAAAGTATGCAATAGAAACATCTACATTAGCTTAGCTTATTCGAAAACCCGAAAACTGAACCAAAGGCATTTAAATAGTAAATTGTTTTCTGGCCAAAAAATACTAAACCAAAACTATAAAACCGAGTGAAAGAGAGACGAGATGACCAAATGGTCACTCAAAATATCTGCACTATATCACGAGATGCTTTATTGGCTTTGTCAAAATCAGCGGAACGTGGGAGCTGATAGGATGCTTATGGTGACGCCTGATTGATGCATGGGTCACAGGTCGTATACGTGACCTGTTCAGGGCTGTCAGCTTGAATACGACAATCAAACTGTCAAAGCCGACAAAGACAAATAGTTCGAGTTTGATTCGACTTACCGTAAAAATACTAATGAAACGGAAATGTGCTGAAATCCGTTGACAGTATTCGATTTATATGTATGATTCGATGCGGCTACAAAATTGATTCTGTTTTTAGTTGTAAGCAAAAATAATTGATTTAACTAAAATAGTTGCAACAGTTCGAGAAGCTCACGTGATAGATGCCTGAGACATTAGACAGCTGAGTGGCAGCGCATCTGGCATAGAATCATTAATTCAATATGAAGACAAAGCCACAAAGACTGTATAAGAAAACGCACTGACACTTGACCCCAACACAGCAACAAGAAGACAATACAAAAAACAAGTCTTGGCCTTGACAATGAGGCTTTAGATTTGGATTTGGAGTGAAGCAAAACGGCACCAATCATCGCTTTCAGCTATTGTAGCGCTTATTTATCTAGGGCCGCTCTAACTATCGATTGCTTGTTGCTTGACAAGCAGCAACAGCAACAGCAGCGGCAACAGCAGCAACATCTACATCAACAGCAGCAGCATCGCAATTAATAAACTAAGCTAAAAAAAATACTGAAACAAAAACAAACACGTTCAACATGGATATAGAAGTATAAATAGTTTGAGTCTCAACGCGATTGCCTGCATTCGCGCGAGCTACGTTGCTGGAAGCTATAAAAATTATTTAGACATTCTTTAAAATTCCCAGTATTCATAAAATGGTAAGTGCTTGACTTCTTAGCCATTCTATCATCAAAATTACTAACCAAATATCGTCTAGCGTCTATTTATTTGGGCCCTCTTTGCGACAGTTTGTTGGCAATACGTTTGCGCTGATGTTTCGGAGTTGGTGCGTTCTGGCAATGGATTTGTCTACGATATACCCAAGGTTAGTCAACTGGAGCTGGAGCTGAACAATGAGTTTCCCACAGGCGATGAGTTTCCCCAGGATGCGATACCCGTAGCTCCATCCGATGCGGAGCTTGGCCAGGCCGAGGAAGCCGACCAGGCGGCAAGTGTGGACAGTGCTGTTTATGCCTCATCCAAGGGCCATGGTTACGCCTACGAAGTGCCCAGCCGGCGTTTCAAAAGCTAAGCCATAAGTTGATCTTTCCGCTTTATTTGTTTGTACCAAAGTCTTATCAAAATATAAATATTGAAACAATAAAATAAATATCAATAAATTGAGCTTTGTTGCGTTCACCTTTCACCTACGAACTAAAGCTTCTCACCAAGGGCTTCGATTTGCCTTGGACGGCGCTTAGAATGAAATAAATAACACATCTTTTGTGGAATTTAAACTCAATACTCCAAGCTATTTTTCTTTTGATGTCTTTAACCAAATATGTTTTAAGACCAAAGACAAAACCGGTTGTCGTTAAAGAAGAAGTCAATGAATTTTTGCACACATTGTTAGATCTTTAATTTAGACTCATCTCAACTGAGGCCTATTAATTTGTGTATAGCACCCACACTAAAGCGTCTGTATAAATGCCACACACACACAAAGAGTGACAATTAATTTAATTATGATTGTTTCCATAAATTACGCAAATTGTGGCAAAATGCGAGCAGAGACAATCGAGCACACGCCAAAACGACAGCAAAGCAATCGTTTCATAGCAAAGTTTTGGTAATCGATCAACCCGCTGGCGGTTCAACAACCCGCATTAATTAGCCAAATCGAAGATGTCTTGCAAACTCAACAAAAAGTGATAGTTGAACCGACAAGACGAGAAAAACACAAGACAAGTCGAGTTGCCAGTTTGTTTAGACTAAATCAATATAGCTATAGAGATGGTATCTTTAAAGAACGAGATCGTAAAACGACTCGTGACTTATAATCTAAACTAATGATCTGCCTAAACGTTACTGCCAAATTACCCAACAATTTGTCTCAGTTTACTCATTTTTCTTGGACTAGTTCTCGCCCTAGAGCTGAGTCTGTCATTTGATATGTAGGCAGCATCACAGATTTGAGAAGAATATTATTATAATCAGAATGCTTCCGCAAGCTTAAGCTGTCCCAACTCAAGAGACAACTTCATTGAGAGGCCCTGAAATATTGACCACTCCAACTCGAACAACTTCTTGAGAGTTTTGTGTTGAGCGTAATTATTATAAATGACGTCTAAATGATTTATGACACACTCGCAGTCGGAGTGCGCTTACAACGCTGCCAGCGGCGGAACTAAAACTGAAACTCAGACTGACCACAAGCTCGGAAGCGGCAACACAACAACAAAAACAATATAAAAAAAGAATACAGTTGCTTTAGGCCGACTTATGACGATGCGATGAAAATGCTCGTGAGCATTTATGTTGTCAAAAAAAAAAAAAAAATAGACAAAAACTTCATCGTCTCTAAGAGAATACAAATCGTCAATAATGCATAATGTTATGAGATACAGATACAGATACATATACAGAAATACATAAGTAATAATCGAGAAACGGCACATCGATTTAAATAATAATAATTGGCCTTTTGCGAAGCCATGAACAGTGTCGAGCTGTTTAGAATTGTGGACTATAAATAAACAGGTGCCGCTGCCATTGGTCAATCATTTACGGTTTAAGAGCTCAAGGTATAACATGGTGCGTATCCGACTGTCATTGATCTCTGATCTGTGTGTCACTTTGGATTTTAACTATAACTTTTTGTCTTTTACAGAACGCATTCCTTAGTCTTGTCTTGGCCACTTGCATGTTGGCTTTGGCCGCTGCAGATGTCTCTCACCTGCCGCTGGAGCTGCTGGAGGAGCAACATGGACAAGAGCATGGTTATGGCTATGATTATCCCAAGCCTGTGGTTCCATTTGTTTTAACCAGCACCACCACACCAGCACCGACACCTGCGCCTACTTATCTGCCACCAGCACCACCAACACCTGTGCCAACCTACCTGCCACCACCACCACGCACCACCACCACAACAACGCCTGCACCCACACCTGCACCCACCTATCTGCCTCCACCACCACCAACTACGACTACAACAACCACCACAACAACAACGCCTGCCCCAACGCCAGCTCCCACTTACTTGCCACCTCCACCACCCACTACAACCACAACCAGAAGAACCACCACCACCACTACAACAACAACAACGCCTGCACCCACACCTGCACCCACCTATCTGCCACCAATTGTAGTTGAGGAGGAGATTCATGGCTATAACTATGATGCACCCGCCGAGCCATTCATATTCTAAGCTGCACCACCCATAAAACCACCGTTGACCCATCCCGGAATGTTGTTTGTACCGTTTTTGCCTAGTCGTAAGTTTTATATAAGCTCGAAATACATTAAATAAATCACATTTGTTAGCCAATTGATAGCGCTAATGTCCAAGTTAATCACCGCCAATTGTCCAAAAGTTGAACTCAAAATATTCACTTATTTCGAGTCTGCATATTCATGAGTGCAGTCGAGTGGTTGTTGTTATTGTTGTTGTCTTGGTTGTTTGCTGTGGCCCAATTAAGAGCCAAAATCGTTTTAATTGTTTTCTCGACCAAAAATTGAATGGTGGTATAAAAAACACACACACCGATAATTGGCTCCAACTTCAAGTTCATGAAAACCAAGAAAAGTGTGAAGAAAACCACCAAAAAAAAAAAAGAAAGATAACAATAACAAAGCATAGGCAAATTATGCGTTGGCCTTTGTCTATCCACAGACAAAAACAAATATTAATTATTTCCCAAAGTTGAACTGGAGTCGATGATGCTTAGGGCAATCTCAGATGCAATACCGCTCGACGGTCAGCGTATAAAAGCCAAAACGTCAACGATCTTGGCATTACTTTCAGTTGTCGGCAAACAGCAGCAGCATCATCTGCTTCTCTCGACAGCATCTCATCCCGCATCGAAATGGTAGCTTATACTATATCAATTGGAATCAGGAATCATCCTATATTAATGAAATCTTCTCTTCCAGAAACCCTTCTGCGTGCTCTTGGCCGTGGTGGCTCTGAGTGCCACAGCACTTGCTGATGTCTCTCATTTGTATGGCGGTGATCCGCATCACCATCATCATGATTCGCATCATCATGACTCACATCATCATCATGATGCACATCATCACCACCACGAGGATGTGCATGCGCACCACCACGATATACACTCCCACTCCCATTCTTCGCACTCGTCGGATCCCCATCGTGGCCAACCTGGTCTGCATTTCAATCTGCACTTTGGTGGGCTTCGTCAGCATCAGCCCGATGGCTACAACTATGCTGCACCAGCACCACCCAAGCCGGAATACTTGCCACCACCAAAGCCCAGCAACACTTATCTGCCGGCCGCAAAGCCTGCATCCAAGTATCTGCCACCTAAGGTAGCACCCACTTTGCCACCACCGCCACCACCGCCAGTGAGACAGCCCAAGCCAGAGTACTTGCCACCACAGAAACCACGCACCAAATACCTGCCTCCTGCTCAACCTGAGACAAAGTATTTGCCTCCTGCTCAACCCGAGACGAAGTATCTGCCTCCTGCTCAGCCCGAGAAAACTTATCTGCCCGCAGCTGCACCTCCAGCAAAGTACTTGCCACCCAAGATTCCACCAAGTCTGCCACCACCACCACCCCCACCAGCACCTAAAGCCACCTACTTGCCACCTGCCGAGCCAAAGACTTCTTATCTGCCTCCTGCTGAGCCCAAGACTTCTTATCTGCCGCCTGCTGAGCCTAAGGCCAACTATTTGCCACCTCCAGCTCAGCCGGAGTCACATTATCTGCCACCCGCTCAATCGGAGGCTCGTCATGCACCAGAAGAGGTCAACTTTCACATTCCCATCCCCTCCTATGCACTACCGCTGAGTGGTTCCTCAAATCTGCCTCTGCCTGGTGGCGATTCGGGTTACCAATACAATCAACCACAGCGTCGCTTCAAGTTTTAAGAGAGACAAGAGAGGGATTTATTTAATACACGAGACACACAACACATACCATATTAATACTCCATCTAATCTTAAGTTGTACGAATAAAAAATGCATTTAAAATCAAAATTATGTATAAACAAATTTTTATTTAATTTTATAGACATAAATATTTTATAGATTTTGAAAAGAAATTGAATTGGAAATACTTTCGGAATTATAAGAGATTTAAATAAGAGCAGTACATAATAGTTTTTGTTATATACTTCTATTAATTGAAGCTTAGTTGATATCGAGTCTTAATTTCATAAAACTAAAGGTGTAAATTGAAAACTATTTTTATAAAAGTTTGTTTAGCTCAAAAAAGAAATTTAAGTACTTTCAAAATTATGAAAGATTCAAATTGAAGTAGCACTATCATTATTATATCATATGCTCCACATCGAGTGAAGCTAATTTGATATCAAGTTTCAATTTCATGGAGATCATGCCGTGAATTTCACCAATCACCATCACCTTGAAACGAACTGCGAATGCATCTTACGACAGCGTCAAAGCGAAAGACGAAGCTATTAAACCCAATTAGTTGTTGTCTTAGGCCAGCCATCGATATGGCTCAAACACTGGCCATATGTATTTAGCCCAAAAAACGGCAATAACAAAAGCAGACAATCAACCACAGTCTGGAAGTTGAACTGAAAGCACGCGCTCGTCTCGACCTCATCAACACTTGCAGCTCTCAACTCAACGCATCTCATTTCATAGGGCTATAATTATGGCAGTGTATTGTAGAAATGATGAATGATGTTGCCAGTTGTAGTTTATTGATTACAGATCGTATCTCTTTCAAATAAACAATTAAACAATATTGTTAATTGACAATTGCAGCCGGCAGCAAAGATCGTTCCTTTTGTTGACCTCTTTCAGTGTCGGAGATGAGATTAGATCGATTGAACTGAGGCCAATCGATTTTTTGGGCTTAATATCTTGGCCAAAACTAGTGCAGCTTCAAGACTAGTTTATAATCAATAAAAGTTTAAGCTCCATAATATGTTTTTAAGACTCACTTTAAAAGGGGAGGCGTTTATAGCCGTTGGCTAAAATTAAAACAGCTATGTTGTCTGCAGTTGACTGATTGACTACAATATACCCGCACTCGGTTTGACTTTGAAAAGAGCTAACAATAACTTGCTCATTCCTGTACAGGTATCAACCCAGACGTGAACCAAGGTCCGCTTCACGCCGAGAGCAAAAACAAAGAGATACGCATAAGGCGATTGGAAATTAATAGAATTAATAGTAGAATTTAAATGCGAATAACGGCTGCCTAGGGGTAAGCTGACAGTCATCTCCGTCGAAGTCGACGTCGACGTCGACGGCAACGTCAGCGTTAGCTTTGGCGTCGGCGGTTGGTTTTACCACAAATCAGACTATCCGACAATCAGACTTTGAGTTCGCTCTAATGCGCGTTCGATTCTCGCTCGTTGTATAAATAAAGAAGCACTTTCCGGAAACTGTATCATTTGAGAGCAAACGTTGGCTCAGCGAGAACGTTGGATACACTCCCAAAGAACTGTTCCTGATTGGATTCTAATCTACAAAATGGTAAGCAAATAATTCTATTGATTTAAATGCAATTTGCTGATGTTCTATTTATTATCTTTTTACAGAAAGTCCTTGTTTTGGCTCTGTTCAGCCTGGCACTCGTTGCCGCTGATGTCTCTCACTTATTTGGCCACGATCATCATCACGATCATCATCATCATCATGAGGAGCATCCTGGCTACAACTATGAGCCACCACAAATTCCATTTGAGCTGCCAACGCCTGCTCCTGTCTACCTGCCCGCAAAGGTAGAGCAGGCACCCAAGGCTGTGTATCTGCCACCGGTGCAACCACAGCCCACTTACTTGCCACCTGCACCACCAAAGCCAGTCTATGTTGCACCCGTAGTTGAGGAGGTCAAATCTCTGCCCATTGAACAGCCACAGGTCAACTACTTGCCACCTGCACCAGTTGTGCCCAGCTACAGGATTCCCATTCCATCGTATGCCGAGCCTTTTGAGCCAGAGAACACTTACCTGCCACCTCAGGAGATTGTGGAGCCACACAGCGATGATGGCTATCATTATGATGCACCCTCCAAGCCCTTCTTCTACTAAGCATTAGCCATTTGCCAGTCTATATCACTTAACCCAACGTGTATATACTTATATGTACTTGTATTACCTGTAAATTTTGACCAGTTATTTATTTATAACAATGCCTGAACGCACTAAAAATATATCACGCTTAAAACTACATCCTGATGGTTTTCTTTTTATATCTTCCACTTGAGTTGGGGGGAATATCCTCCTCGAAACGTGAGTCAAGTGCCACGACAACATAATTAAGAGACTCGTTCAACGAGTCATCAAACATCACATAATACGCAAACACTCAAACAGTTTCATTCATGGACAAGTGATCGCCATGTGGGTATTTGCTCGAAATTGAACACCCACAATAGTCAGAGATCACAGATCGTAGAGATCGTAGAGATCGTGAGTGCTCTGTCTGAGTTATTCGCTTTGACCATAATTCTTTTGCGAATTCCGTGTTGATTTATTGTACCATTTACTCATTTGTTAATTTGCATGAGTAATTGAATTTAAGCTTCTCAAAATTATTGGCTTAGCTTATAAATGAGTGTGAAGTTTATGGCATTAGACCGCTTATAATTTATGGTATGCACTTGATCGCAATCACAGTCGACTGGCATTGTTGTTGTTCATCTTGTACACAAAAGGTGTGAAGATGCCTCAACACCCACATATTATTGTGAAAGTGAAACTAATTCCAACAGGAAATAAATAACGACTTCTGTCACTTTTTTTGGATATTGCCCAGCACTTGATCGTATTTCAAATGCTGTTGACAATACTGTTTCGTTATGTTTTTTGGTATGTACATATGCAAATCGAACATATGATCTAATGTGGAATTAGACGGTAACCAGTTTGCCACCCGCTTAACTAACAGAACACACTCCTATCAGTATGCAAATTAATTTGATAATTTCATTTCGTTTATTTGTTTTAATGCCTTAAATGTTTTCATTTTATATTGTTTGCAGTGCTTATTGATAGCATTTGTATTAGTAACAGTGCTTATTAATATATAGTCATAAATTAATTGTCATCAACTTAATTCTCCATTCCTCACTCGCTGTCCGGAGGATTAAGCAAGTTCTGTTCGGTTTGCAACAGGTTTGTCTTTGACTCTACACATAAAACTATTTGCTGTTTTATCTTATGCAGGAATGCGATCCATACAAAAAAGAGAAAGGCTGCCTAGATATAATGACTAATTTTATGGCTATCATTGCGCATGCGCAATCTTTTTAGAAAAACTGTATTTTGACATTCTTAAAAAATCTTTTTGAAGTTTACATGGATTTTGGGTATTTTCTATTTTAAAAGTATGATAAATATTGCATACTTTTCAGCAGAGACCTTAGTCTAATTATGATTCATAAAATTTATTTAACATTAATTATATTCAAGTTTTAAAATAATTATCAGTAATTGCGGTGTAGTTTGATTATTTTAAAAAATTTAAATAATTATAGTTTTGTATTTAATTGTAATTTTAAAAAATACGTATAAGTATGAGTTAAATGATTTATTTTTAGCCCTGCATACAGTTCACTCTACAAACACATACATATTTTTTTCAGTTAAAAAAATCTTTACATGCTGTCTACTTTTAGGCAATTTTAGTTATACCCAAAAGCTATGCTATATTAATTGAATATGGTGAGTATAACAGCTTCAATTTTAATAATTTTTCTAGCTTGATTCAACGAACTTAAAATCAACTTGTTGAGATAGATTTGATGTTTTACCTACAACATAATTTGAGTATTATTTTGAAGCCTACTATCGCTAATTTTATTATTGATTTTTAATTTATTGGAAATACCCATACATTTTGCAATTAAATTTCAAATTATCCACATAATATATTCATCTGATGCTACAATAAGTTTTAATCCACTCTCCAGACTGTATTCATGCCATTAAAATCCGCATAGAATGCGCACAATTAATGCTGTTCATTCGTAAACTATTCCGCATTTTCCACAATAGATTTAAATCACTTGACATACTCATGTAAAATAATCATAAATCATAACAGATCGAAGGTCAATTAGCCGCTGGCTTAATTCTTTGAAGGAGTCATCACACGGAAGTATTACATTAATTTTGACGCCCATTCAATATCCATTAACACTACCGTCAGACTGTTTCAGTAAATCGATTTAATCGAGTCAATCGTTATTAGGTGGTACAGTTTGTGATGCATTCATTTGATAGCCCCTTAGCTCAATAAAAATGCCAATAAATTCATCAATCAACTGAGCTTTGTCTAGTTTTGTTGGCCACTCGAATAGCCAAATACGTGTGAAAGGTTCTTTAATTTGTTTACACTTTTTGGAGACGATCTAATGTGACAGAAGCAAGAACTACAAATAAACTACAGAACAACTCGTAATTTAAGATTATAAACCGGTTGATATAACAAATTTTGAAAGTGTTTTATTAGATTTATTTTTATTTATTTGTTTATGTCACATTGTCTTCAGTCTTAAACTCGCTGCTCGTAAAATAGAAACGCCATTCTAAATAGTAACTCCCGAATATTCGCAACATATTCGCAGATCATATGAACCAATATTTGACTCTTCTCTATTCAATTGATTGTTGCGCATTTTGGGTAATAATAAGCATTCATTCAGAGCTTCCGTATGCAAATGGCACACAGTCTTTTTATACATATTCAAAATCATATTCGTCTTCATCCTATTCACACATGTAGGTCTTCATACTTCGTGATTAATGATGAGTGGCGACCAGGCAACTACAGTTCTCATCTTCTCATCTCTCAGTTCTCAGCGGGTTAGTGGCGAATGTTGATAATAAGAACGAATCTTGTACAATATTCGATATATTTATTGTGCCTTTGATGAGCTGTGAATACTATAATTAAAGACATACTTCGATATGGCATATCATTGATAGACCTTGGCCGAAACAAATAATACATTATTCTTGCTTTTGTTTTGTATATTTTTTTTTTTTTTTACAAATAATTTATCTTTATTTACTTGTGTTTGCGATTCAACAATAACTAAATACTTCGATTTCGTTTTCATTTTCGATTTCGACTTCGATGGTTCTTTTTATCTTCCGAACTTCATTTGTCTCTTTGTACTTTGATGTTTTTTTAGTATTTGTATATTACTCGTAAGCGTTTCGTGGGAAAACGCCTTTGATTAGGATTTTTGTTAGATGCGAGAGTTGGATAGTTTTTTGGATAGATTGAAGAGCTGTATAGTAGATTTTGGTGGTGCTTGTGGTATGTGTGCTTGGGATTGGTATTTGGTATTGGTTAATGCTATTTCCATGTGTGCAGATAGTAGTAGAAATAGTAGTAGAGGTAGTAGTGTTGAAAGCGGGATCGGGAACGTGAACGTGAACGGGATCAGGAACGGGAACAAAAGGGGACAAGAGAAAAAAATATATAAAGTGTGTGAATAAAAACAGCGAGCAATAAGAATAAAAACAAATAAGGATTCATAAAAGAAGAATTAGATATATTAAATAAGTAGTCAAAGTTAATTGCTAGGCATTGCCCCTCTTTAGTAGCGGCGCTGACGGTAGAAGCGTCTTACATAGACTGGGCGACGGTATTGGTAACCACTCTGGCTGTTGTATGCGTGTCCAGACACATGCTGCTGCTGCTGCTGGACCAGAGGAGCCAGGTACTGGGCACGCTGTACAATTGGCTGCTGAACAATTGGCTGCTGCACATGGACAAAGTTCTGGGCAATGGCAACGGGACGGGCCACCGGACGAGGCAGAGGGGCAACTGGGCGTGGTGCGGGTGCAGAAGCCACTGGCGCTGGCTCCTCGATGTCAATGTATTCCGGTTCGGGTGTGGCAATGTCCTGAGGATTGGGTCCCTGTGTGGCCGAGTCGGGCAACTGTGCGCCAGCCGCGAAGCCAATGAGCGCCAAAGCAATGAACACGAAGAATTTCTGCCGGAAACAAGAACAAAATTTGATTGTTGAAGTACACTTTTGATTTAAACAGGCTGTTAACTCTATTTATAGCTCAAGCCTGGGCGCGAATGGAATGCGAGAATGACACTCGAGCCTGTCAGTACGCAATGAAGTTGTTCACTTGACTTGGAAACACTTCAATTCATTGTTGTTCTTAGATATGAGTATTTTTATTTATTGTTAAGTGTTCACTTTTGTTTTAGGCCTTTAAATATGTCCTTACTGTTTACCACAGACCACTGTTTACACATTATTATTCTGATTATTTTTTATTATTTTTATTATTCCTGCAAGGATCACATACCATTTTAATTAGGCAAATATTTTTGTTTGGGGAATTTGGTAACGTAAAAATTTCTCGTCCAGAAGCGCACGAGCAATTTACACTCAAGAAGTTCAAAGCACAAATGATGATGAGCTGGGCAGTTTCTATGAAATTTATACTATATCTGGCCGGTCCGGTTCGTTATGTGGGTCTAAAGAGAAGCAAGCGCAAAGCGACGACCGCCAAAAACTCGATGAAACACACACATACGGTGTTATAAATAAAGTAAGAGCAACAACAATAATCATGCTGAAAGAAGCATAGCAACAACAACATAAATATTAACAACATCAAACAAATTCAAATCAAAATTTAAATTAAATAATTCGATGAGATTGGCGGCAGTGCGGTTTCGACCAGCCACAGCTAGAAGTGGTCACATGCCTGCCGTCCCTTTGGCCAAAAGCAGCATCTGCCAAATCAGTAGACAGTCACACAGTCACTTTGTTGTCGTCACGAGTCATGACGCATCAATCGCAGTTCAAGTCACAGTCACAGTCAGAGTCGAAGTCGCAGTCGCAGTCCACGCTTCATAAACAAACACAGCAAACACACAACAAAAGTCAAAACAAAAGAAGACAGTTGGCCAGTTAAGAGCAATCTCGATCTCGATCACTACTCTCCCTCTCTCTCTCTCTTTCTCACTCAGTTTCTCTTAAGCGATCTGTGGTGGTTTGCTGTGCTTGGCACGGCTCGTGGCTCAAGTGAAGTTCGTTGCCTAAGTCTTTTGTATTGTTCTGCCATTTCGCTCTAATTTGCATAATATTTTGTATGAATAATATTTTTGTACAACATTATACAATGAAGTATTGCCATCTAATTATGCCAAGTTCTTCATATATCTTTTTTTATGCTGGCCCATAAATCTGTTTAGGCCGTAAACCACATATATTTTGGCAATTTTTGTCACATTGAGAATTATCGCATCGCATTGTTAATATTGTTAGTATTATTATTGTTATTAGGAAATGTAAATATTAAGCTCAGCTTTAGTTGTTGTGACAAGCTGTTAAATATTTTGACAAACAAAAACTTGACGATCATGTCAAGTTGAGGAGATTGTCTGCCCATCCAATTGTTGTTTGTTAGCCCACTTGACCTCTGCCACAAATAGAAACAAACAGCAGTAACAACATATATTTAACGGCTTTTGGGCATACAAACATCATTTCCGTTTACTGAATTTCGTGCATATGTGTGGGGGGAAATACATTCACCTGGCTACAATCTCGAGTGTGCCACTTGACGGCTGCAGCTACCAACATGTACGGCATCAAGGCTGAAAACAGGAAATGCCACTAAGAAACGGGCTAAAAGCTTTAACGAGTCGGTGCCATTTTGTAAATCAAAGCGACTGGATGAGTTATCCCCACTGGACCATAAAAATTAGCTAGAAATTAGTTAGACAGGCCGGCTGGCTGCTGGTTCAGAACATGTGACATCATTCCACAGCCAGAAGCCTGCCTTTCACCTGCTCCGACGGTGGCATAGTGTGCTTTGATTAATTGAATGTTTGTCATCGAAAACAAGAAACATAAACGAATAAATACAGCGTACTATAAACAGCATTTAGGCAATGCGCATTTATCTAAGTTGTGTTGCGGTCGCAATTTATTGTTATTTTTACGGTTATTAGAGAATGTTAAAATGTAATTAATAATGACTTGGTTTTGGCATATTATGTTTCTGGCAATGCTTATGGAGAACTAACCACCGATAAATCTCATATTAGTTATGGATACCATCGTCATGTTGCGTCACTCGATTTGAATTGCAAAACTTGTCATTCAGATATTAAAACAGCAACTAAAGACAATTCTATTCTGATTGAGTTCATAAATTTTATATAGGGCGTGGCAGATTTATTATGATATAGTTTTGCATAGATAACCACATGCAGGACAGTTAATAAATATAATGACATTTTTAAAAACCACTTTTATTTATGTTTATGGCAATATAAAATCAATATGTTGATCATTTCATCTTTTCTTCTTTTTGGCAACTTGTTGCCGCACCGGAACCGAAAATGAAGTCGTCGCCAAATTAGCATAGTCCAATCGTCGAACCAACGGACAATCCCCAATGAACCGGTAAAAAAAGAAGGTAAAAACAAATCACAAAAAATGCTATCACAAATTGAATCAAAAGCCGTGAGCCGACGTTGGAAATTACCTTAAATGCCGGCAATCGAAAATTGTGCTTATTTATGGGCTTAAAAGTATCGCATCATTAGCTAAACGCACTTAAGACTTTTGGCATACTAAATGCTGACTAAAAAGTGTACACTTTGAGCGAGAAGCCACGATAAGAATGTACCAATAACCTTGTGCCTTGTGACTGTCTCGACCAACGCCTTATTCAATTATATTGATCCAAGCGTGGCGTGTGGTGTGACAATATTTCCAATTATACTGTATACGACCTGTTATCCAAGCCATGTTTTTCGGCTCGTTTACATGCGATCTGGCGATAAGAACAATACGCAGCATTAAGTCAAATATAAAGAAATATATTTGGAAGTGCCTAACAAAAGTTTCCCACGTCTGAAAATTATCGCACAGCGATCGAACGATTAAAGACACGCCTCGTTCTCTGGCTGCCGGTTTGTTTAGCATTTGAATGAGTTTGTAAATACTAAGAAAACAAAATAATGATAAATTTGCATGGCTGAGCAAAGACATCGAGCGGTGCTCTATTGTCCATACACGATATGGAGGTGTTGTTTCTTCTTTCTTTGACATTTCAATCGACGCATGGCAATGCTTCTTTTTGTTATTGTTAAAAGTCAAACGAGGCGGCACACAATGCGTATGCGCAATGCCAAATTAAGTTGCTAGGTTAACACTGCGCTGCGATCTTTAGCATAAATTCACAATAACTTAAACTCATAAATAAAAACAAGCTGCAAAAATTGCACAATTTGAATCATGTTGCAGGCAGCAGCCAAAGCAGTAGCTGGCCTTGGGTACTTTAGTAGCATTTAAAATTCTTTGCCTCTGAATTAGCCAACATCTATTTATTTGACAAGCGTATGCATACCAGAGTTTGGCCTACCCACAAAAAAAAATACACAGACAAATAGTCATTCCTGTCATTCATTTAAAAGTTATTTTGTCAAGTGTCGAAACAATGAATCGTAAATAACTGACGTGCTTCCGCACATTCACCAACCGCGTAGTCAAGAGTCAGCGGTCGCATTAGCATAATAAATATTCAATTAATTATGGCAAAAGTATAACAAAATCTAAGACAATCCGAATATTTTGTTCCCTTAAAGAAATATTTGCAAGATTCATCTGTTGAAGCTTCCGTTTCTCGGCAAAGATTCTTTGCTCATAAAGCAGTTGTTATGGCTGGCATAAAAATATAGGCATCTATCGTACAGACAGATAGAGAGGCAGACAGATAAATAGACAGAGAGACGCATAGAATGTTGAGCACTCGAATGATTTATAACTACTTCAATAAATTTTATTTAAATGGCTGCTCAGGCAAATAAACAAATGTTGCTACACATTATTTCCGCCTCCGCATTTAGCTAATCACAACTCGCATTTAGCCACAATTAATGATTGAACTTGTTTCGATTTTGTTTCACTTTATCAGGGCTCAATTGACCTAAACATTAGTCAGTTTGTTCTGCTATCATTTTGTCATGTTTTCCATATCTTATAAATGCAAATTGATTACCCATTATCGTTTTATTAAATGTCATAGCTATTTCTATTCCCGTTCTCATTTCTGGAGCTAGAATATTAAATTAGACACGCGCTGTGTGAAAGCGCTTAAAGATGTTAACATTTAATTAGCAGCACAGAATTCATTATGCAAATTGGTCTGAAACTGATCGAACATCATAGAACTTCAACCAAGCGTCTAGCTCTATCTAATCGTTATTTAACAAACAAATATATATATGTATACGTACAATAAAAAATAATAATTATAGTGTTAGCTGGCCGTTGGCTAAATTAATTCGCACATACAGCGACATATCTATGACCAAAACGTTAAACAATTTGGCTTAGACACTTTGGCACCTTTTTTATTTTTTCTAGTATTATTTTTTGTAGTTGGCTCGTGCCGTAATTTGATTGAGCTGGCTGTTTAAACTTTGCTTAATTCTGTGAAGCTTATTATTATTCATAATATTTATTTAATTAAAATAATAGAATTGAGATCAGATTTTAAATGTGTTTATTTAAATGGCAAGCCTTTTTGAGGGCTTCATTGAACTAGAGTCTTAATATAGAACATGTTCTAATAATGCAAGAAGGCTTTAGCAAAAGACTCTGTGGATATTACTGTTTCTTTAAGTAGCTTGATTAAATTCAAAGCGGTGTTCTTCTGAAGTAAGTTATTTATTATATAACTAGCTGGCTTAAACCTTTCAAATTCAGTTAAGTAGTATGTTTTGCTGACATTTTATTTTTATTATATTTTTTTAGTTTCGTAGAAGAGCGCATTAAAATTCAAATCCGTCATTCGAGTGTTCATTCATATTTTGGGCGCTGGTGACAAATCTAGTTCATAGTCAAACAAGAACTGACACTGATGGTTATCGCTTTATACATAATATGCCATAAGTCCACCATAAAAAGCAACTCGTTCTAGCTGCTAGCTGCTCTTGTTGTTGTTGTTAGCCCGGCTAGCACTTAGTGGTAGCAGAGAGTTGGAACAAAACTTGTTGATTTAAATGTTTATATTTATATGCCATTCAAGTTAATTTGCACAAATGCAAATGAATCTGTTCGTGTGTATATGTATATCTGTTAGCATCTTTAGTTTCAATCTTCTGCTGTCTAATGGGCATCGCATTAGAACCCGTTTCACTGAACTGTGGCTAAGAGCATCGCTGAGCTGGCACGTGACGTGGTTGAGTCCAAGACAAAAGGTTCTCGCCACAGTCTCGCCACTGTGTCTGGCCAAGATCGGGGCTGTAAAGTTCTAATCTTAGTCAAGTCAATGGCCCAGCTAATTTTTACTGTAAAGATCTATAGCGCGTGTTTATGTATGTGTGTGTGTGTGTGTTAAGTAGCTGGTCTGACATTGTTTCGAATTGGATGCCGTTTGTTGCGCTTTATTTGGCGAGTGGCTTTGTTGTCATTTGTTTTGTGTGTGCATCTTATAAATGACTTGAATATGATGCTGCTGTTGCTGCCTAAATGTGATTGTGTGTATGTGTGTTTTGTGGTAAGGCCAAGGTTAAAATTTGTAAAGAGATTGTAAACATTGGATAATTTAATTTTGGTTTCTTTAGGTTTCGCTGTTTCATTTGCATTTTCAAGCTTGTGACTTCCAACATTGTTGGATGTGTTGATGTGTTTGACACGTATTATGGATTTGCTTGACAAGTGTCTGACAGCCAAGGGGCCCTCACAACACACGACCCACATTGTCAGCCAGTTCCAGTTGCGTCTCACAGACCCCGAGACACAGTACGGACATTGACGTGCCGTTAATTGATTCACGCTCACAAAAAGCGCAGTCCGCAATCAACAGTCTGCAGTCCATAATCCACAGTTTGCTGTCTACGGTTTCCTGCCAGTAGTCACTGGTCACCATCATCAGCATTTAATGGTCCCAAATGAACAACATTTGCGTGACAAAGCCGCCCAGAGGCATTATGAATGGCATAGTCAACAAAAAAAAAAAATTAAGTCAATGATCTGCTTCATTGTAAGCTTTTAATTGAAACTAAATATCCAACAAAGTGTGCCTTGATATTATGGAAATCGTTTGAGCCTCAAAACAATATGAAATCAATTACAAGAGAGGCCGCTGCTTCGCTTCAAATAACATCTCCCATCATTCAAAAAGTGCCAAAAATCTATGATATTTTTAAACAAAGGCTAAGCCAACTAATAAGCCGCTATCTGAGACTGTTGTCCACGAGTCGGGAATGGCAACAAATAATTGCCAATTTCAGCAGCTAAACGATTTTGTTCGCGCTTCGCTTATAATTCATAAATCGCGGCTGTCAATTGTTTGAGTTTTTGTGTTTGTTGTCGATGTTGTTACTGATGTTGTTGCTGCTACTTAGAAACGATTTTTTTGCGCGATTTTGCATAATTTTGATTTATTTGCAATCACTTGAACGCTCAGAAGGTTAATAGTTGTTAAACGTCTATTAAACTATTGATTAATTTTAAGATAATGCGTCAAGAAGTGTGGGGGAAATTACATGCAATATTGATCAATTGGAATCGGATAAGGAAGTTGAAGCTTGCAAATGAACTAACATCAACTTGACTATTAGCTATGCCAAAAATAGATAAACATTACGTGGGCAGCCACTTAAACTTAAAACCTTGCCAAAAATAGATGCTAAAATTCACGGGGTTAAATTAGACTTTGTGTTAACTTGTTATCATTTGATTTCATAAATATATCTTTTTAATTTTCTTTAACTTTAAGTAAAACTGAAACGAATACTTGAAACATTTTGTAAACAGCAAGAATTTAAGAACTTACTCAAAAGTTCAGCCGAGAGACAAACCTAAAGCTTATAAAGTTAGCAACTAAAAGTATGCAATGGTTTTTTTTTTTTTTTTTTTTTTTTTTTTTATTATTATTAAGTGTAGAACCTGTACAACATAAAATGTACCTTAACAACACATGGATGGAACATTAAAAAATAGACCAAACCTCATAGTTCAGTATGAGGATTCTTTATATAAGTAGGATATATTTTATCGTTGTTCAAATGTCTTGGCAAAGCCTTGCCGTTTAAGACGCCTTAAAGGTCGAGCAGGCAGTAGTCGTCTGGCAAGTAGGCTGCGGTGTCTCAACAATCTGTCATTGTATCGACTTGTGTGCCTTCCAATCTGCTCTTCCACAGTATGCAGATTGAGGTCTCTATGGAGTGTGGTACCGCGCACGTACCAGGGACAGTCTGTTATGTTGCGTAGTATCCGATTCTGCAGTACCTGGATACGCTTATAATTAGATTTGGCTGCGATTCCCCAAATCTGTATTCCATAAAGCCATATTGGCAGAATGCAATGGACATACACCGCCCTCTTACATCTAAGCGGCAGGGTGAATGGTTTTTGTAATTTAAATTCTAAACAATTAACTACAGCTAAAAGTATGCAGCAGTTTTTTTAGTGCTGTTAAATTAATGTCTCTGGCAGCTAAAAGTATGCAACAGTCTTTGAAACTTTATTTAATACATTATTTTTGATATTTTTAAAGCACTACTTAGGGCAACAGATCAGCAGCCACATCATTCGCTTGCGCAAATAATTTGATGCAAGCATGATTGAGATAATAGTTTTCATGCGTGGTTGGTTTTTCAGACAAGTTTTTTGTGGGCAACTGTCCGTTCAGATGAACGGACTGCTTCATATTTCTTTTGACCTGAGCCGTCTACACAAATCATCATACGCAATGTTTGCTCAAAAAAAAATAGAAATAATGTAAAGTGCGTTGCTTCTGCTACCATTGTTGTTGCTTTTTTTTGTACACACCTAGCTTTGATTTTTTTTTTTGTTTTTTTTTCTCATGCCAGCATCTAAATTTTAGAAAACAAGCAACAAACATTACGATCAACTGTGCCAAGGGCAATTTCGCCTCTGATTGATTTACAAGAGGCGTTGCCCCAGTGCAAACTACTCGTACAGAAGTGGAGTTTAGCTGCAGGGCAACATTGCGTATGCGTCATTAGAAATCATGACGATGACTTCTTGGCACTGCCATAAATCAGGCAAACAAGCTGAAAGACTTTACTGAACGCTGTCGATTAAGTCATAATTATAATTTGTTAGTTAATATTTTTGATTAGATGTCAAAATTAAGATTCAAGAAATTTAAGAATTTTTTAAGATGAGATAAAAACATTTCGCCGCCGGCCAGACTACAACAACAATTTGTTAAAGCAGAAAATAAAAAAATATATATATAGATGTATAAGCATGTACATTCATCTATTTTTTTGTTGCTTAAATTATTTAATATTTATACTTGTATTTACATTTGCGTGTTGTTTAAGTCTCAGGCTATTCCGGAATATGAATAACTTGTTTGGGAAATTACACCCGGATGGATGAAGCTGTGAATCTGTCATACTTTGGTTTGCTTTGTCGTTTCGTTACATAGAATTCGATAAGGTCATCAGGCGTTCAACTAATGAACTTGTTCTACCCTAAGCCAAAACAAATGAAATGAAATGAAATGAAGCTCAACCTAATCAAGTAACAACAATGAAGCGGACAATGCGTGCCGAATCTTTAGACATGCCAAAAAATCTGAAATGCTGTAATCATAAATCAAGCAAAAAACGCCAGCGTCAAGCGCGGCATCAGGTTGCAGCTGCAGGTCAGTCAAATAGCAACAAAAAATCCATAAATCACACCCAAGACACACTCGTTAAGACGTTAATCAAAAGCAATGCAGTGGGTCGCGACGAAGGGCGCGTGTCTTCAACTAACACCACCGACACCACCGACACCACTGACTCCACCGACAGCAGTCGTGTCCAGCTGCAGCTCTCAGTCACAGTCAAATCGAAGGCCGTAAGTAAATGCTTATGTAATTAGTAAGTAGCTGAGCCCTCTAAGCCCATCTAAGACATGGCAAAACTAAAAAAAAATCATTGCTTAACCTGTTGCAGTTGCAGTTGAAGTTGCACTTTTTGGGCCTAATGAAGCAGCCTCATCGGCAGCAATCGCTCCAGCAGCAGCAGCAGCTCAATTTATTGACTAAGCGCGATTGACATATTGAGTAAATGAATGATGGACTAACTGACTGACTGACAGCTTGTGGGAATTGAGTCGTCGACAAGTCGTCAACGTCAGCTTCTACGCTCATATTGATTTTGGCCGAGACGATCGATCGATGACTGCGAAGGCACCTTGAATGCATCTCCATCTATGGCAATCTATGGCTGCAATTCGAATCGTTATGTGCGTTTCAATAGCCATTATGGACATATGGATTTATGAATTTATATACTAGAAAAATACTAAGCATTTAAAACAAACAGCCCGCCTGAGAACACATTCACGGCTGCTTGACGCTCACGGAATTTCCGCTTGTTTGCCGGTGTTGATTTCTATTGCTTGGATCCCTGTGCAACTGTGGCTTGATTTATGACTATACTCCGGTGATTGATTTGACCTACCGGAGAGCTCAACCTCTGACTCCAACATTACACTCAAAACGAAAATTACTTACAATGTTAGAAGAATGACAGCTGAGGAGATTTCAACTAAAATGGGAAAGATAATTGCCAAAATAGGCATAAAACATGTTTCTTTACACTGAGAAAATTAAATGTAACATAATTGAGTGCATTTTTTTAAAATTAATTAAAAATATTTTAGTAATTAGCATGGTCAAAACTGTCTTTAAACTTCCTGCAGTTTATCTAAGTTTATCAATGTTTTTATTGGAATTTCTTTAATAAGTATGCCTGCATTTTTCTCAGTGCATCTATTCATAACTCGCTTGCTAGCCGGCCGGCGACTGCTGTTTATTGCACTTGAACCGCTGATATTTGGTTGTGGTGGCATCTGCCGGCGCTAATGACCGTCACAATATATCTTGGAACGCGTCAACAGGTTGTCAGAACTGAGCTGACGCCACAGAAGGTCAACTGCCAACAGTGGCAACAGTTGCACGTTGGTCAAGTGCACAATCTGGCAATGCAATCTATCAAGTCGTCGAGTTAATTGGTTTCGGTGTAGAATTCTCTTTATTTTGAAACGACGATTTACAATAGATTCATTACAATGTACCTAAAAGTAAGGCGGGGGGGAGGGCAGCAAGTGGTTCAAAATTACTTGGAATGCCTTAGGCTATATCGATCCTAAGTATGCAAATACGAGTATGTGATGTGGCCAAAACCTAGAAGGTAAATGGCTTGGCAGGTTTGTTGTAGTTGTAACCATCGGGACCCAGTGAGCCAGCATCGGTGGGTTCCGGCTCCGGATAGCCTTGGGTGGGTGGTGCTGGTGGTGCAGGCGGACGTGGCTGATATGTGGGTCCTGCTGGTGGACTCGATGGCGGAGGAACATAGCCGGGAGTTGGTGCTGGTGGTGCGGGCGGTGTTGGTGGGCGTGGCTGGTATGTGGGACCTGCTGGTGGTGCTGGTGGGCGTGGCTGGTATGTGGGACCTGCTGGTGGCTCATAGCTGGGGGTTTGTGCTGGTGGTGCTGGTGGTGCTGGCGGACGCGGCTGATATGTGGGCGGTGCAGGTGGACTAGGAGGAGGACCATAGCTGGGAGTAGGTGCTGGAGGAGCTGGTGGTGCTGGTGGGCGTGGCTGATACGTGGGTGGTGCTGGGGGTCCAGATGGAGGTGGACGAGGTTGATATGTGGGCGGTGCAGGCGGACTGGAAGGCGGTGGACCATAGCTTGGACCTGTTGCTGGTGGTGCTGGGGGACGTGGTTGATATGTGGGCGGTGCTGGAGGTCCGGATGGTGGGCCAGAAGGAGGTAAATACTCCGCGCCCGGTTGCTGTGGGCGTGGTGGCTCTGGCTGGGTTGGTGGTGGTGGGCCGTATTCAGGTCGCTGAGCTGGTGGTGCTGGACGGGAAGTTGGACGAGGTTTAGGTGGCTGAGGTTGATCGGGAGGCAGGTATTCCGGACCGGCTGGTGGCGGGCGAGTTTCCGGACGTGGCGGTTGCGTCTGTGGAGGTCCATAAGAAGGAGCAGGAGGCGTAGGCTGTGGACGCGGTGGTTGAGTCTGAGGAGGTCCATAAGACGGTGCCGGAACCGTTGGCTGTGGACGTGGTGGTTGCGTTTGAGGTGGTCCATAGGAAGGTGCTGGAGCCGTAGGCTGAGGACGTGGAGGCTGCGTCTGAGGAGGTCCATAAGAAGGTCCAGGAGCCGTCGGCTGAGGCTGAGGCTGTGGACGAGGTGGCTGCGTTTGAGGAGGTCCATAGGAAGGAGCCGGAACCGTGGGCTGAGGACGAGGTGGTTGAGTCTGCGGAGGTCCGTAAGACGGAGCCGGAACGGTAGGCTGTGGACGTGTTGGTTGCGGCTGAGGAGGTCCATAGGAAGGAGCAGGAGCCGTTGGCCGAGGACGTGGAGGCTGAGTCTGAGGAGGTTCGTAAGAAGGTCCAGGAGCCGTGGGCTGAGGCTGAGGCTGCGGCCGTGGTGGCTGAGTCTGAGGTGGTCCATAAGATGGCCCAGGCGCTGATGGAGGCGGTCCAAATATCACGCCAGAGTCCTCAATGCCATTGCCCGAGGGCGGAGGCGGAAACGGTTGCGAGGGCTGCTTGTAATGGTAACCATCCTCCTGCAAATCCGTGTCCAGATGCGAGACATCCGCATAGACCCCAGAGGCAGCCAGCAGCGCCACCAGAGGCAGTAAAAAGCGCTGCGAGATGAGGAAGAACAACAACAAGCACAGTTAAAATTTCAAGTCAATGCGCGGGCAGATTTAAATCCATTTCATTGCGGCACAGACACTCACCATGTTGGCTAAATCGATAACCCAAAACAGAGCGCGAATTTTCACAGTTTTTCCAAATGAAAAACTCGCACACACACACACAAACACAGAGACACAACTCTCGTATTGAACGAGACGAGATGAAATTGAACTGTTTACCGGTTTGAGCACAACACGACAATTTGTATCTATCGACAACTGGACGACTGAACGACTGGACGACGGAGCCAGCGACGTCTTCGTTGCAAAATCAGAAAATCGAATGATGCCCAAATGTTCTCCCTTGGCGAATTTATACCAGAGCAGCCCCTAAGCGAGCTGGCTGAATTTTTGAGCCAGCTTTTCGAGTCTCAGCCGACGACTTTTGGCTCAGACGCGAGTCGGAGACGTGAGAGACACTCGGTCGGCTCAGTTGTCTCATCGTCGTCGTGATGCTGCAACCTTTGTTAGTTGTAGTTGTAGTTGTAGTTGTAGTTGTTGTTGGATGTTGTACTTGTTGTTGTTGCTGCTGCTGCTGGTAATCAACGTCGATTGTAAGTCAATAACAACGCGTACTAGTTAGTTTTTTTTAGCGCTTAGGGTTTTTTATTATACCTGAATGCTGGCCCTGGTTGCTGACTGAAAGCTTGGTCAAAAGTGTTAACCAGGAACTTATCAAGCTTATCAACTTGTTGTTTATGCAAATTTAATCATTGCTACCGACTGAGTGAGCTGACAGAATTCACACCACGGGCAACGCGTGGGCAGTCAACAGAGGTGATTAATGTGCGAAATACTTAGGTTGAGATTTGCATATTTTTCGACATATCCAATCATAATCTGACAACGAACGAAATCGTGCCAAAGATCTAAAGATTCATAGATCTTATATAATAAAGAGCGAACGTCTGCTGAGTCACAAGTGCAACATGTGCATTCCAATAGATATTTATAGAGATATAGATATGTATATATGCGATTTATGGCAGTGGAACAATCGAAACTCATTTAAATTGGCAGCAATCACATAAATACCTAGCCAGATAAATGCCAATATCAATTAATTAATAAGCCAATTAGCCTGGCGTGTTACGCGGCGTATGCGCAATGCTCTGAGCCAGTTTTAAGCTCAGACTCTGTTTTGTATTTTTCATTTATTAACTTTGCATTTTTATTAGTTTCTTTTTTAGTTTTCTGTGTTGTCTTTTAGCTGTGGTGTACTGTCTACAGGTTTGTTGTGTGTGTGTGTGTGTGTGTGTGGTTTTTGGTTTTTCGCATTTTCATTATCATTTTGCTAGATGTGAAGCACTTACAAATTTAATTTAGTTATTTTTTAACTTATTTATTACTTTTAAATTGGTTTACTTAATTCTCTAAACATAACAAATTGCAAATACTGTCTGTCTTTAAAGTTATCATTGTTTATTGCACTTAAACTAAATATATATTATTTTAAAATAAAAATACATTTCACAATTCCACTAGTTGACTTTGCTTTTGCTTTTTGTTTCAATAAACTTTTGTTTGTGAATTTCATTTGAATGATTTCTATACCTAAATGTGAAGCTTTAGTTCAATTTCTGTGTTTGTTATGCATCGGATAATTATTTTTGTTATTTGTATTTAACTTGAATTGCTGCTAGCCCTAAGTTTAAATTAGCCAATTTGCCAATCATTTCGTTTCGTTTCGTTTCGAAATATTTTTTTTTCTAATTGTCATTATTAAAATCTAAAAATCCGCTTAAATGTTTTCGTTTAATGTTTTATTGTTGCCTTTTGCAATGTTTAACCTTTTGCTTAGTTTTTGTCCAATTGGAAGAATTAGGGATATTCCTTTACTTTCCACGATAGATCTCAATAATGCGATCCTGATCAACGTACTCGAAGATATGTGGCGCATCCATAAGAATACCAACAGTGCCGGCTGTGGTCACAATGAAGAAGATATAAAGCTGCAAGCGATCGATGACCATTGCCACGTACTTCCAATCCTCGCGAGTCTAATAAATCATATAAATGCATTTACACCGATCTACTTTAAGTTGCTTTAACTACTCACTTGTATGTAGAGATCCTCGTTACGCAGATGCTCGGCAATGAACTCCACTGCCTCGGTGGCCTTGCTGGCCTCCGGGGAGAGCAAGATGGAATCGGAGGACTCACTTTCACGGCGACAACCATCGCCAAGACCCAACTCGGCGCCACTGTTCACCTTGCGATTGATCTTGCAATTGGGATGATGCAGATCCGACAATTCCATGACCTCCATTTTGGACTGCTTGCCGCCAATTGCGCTGATATGCTTGGGCAACTCGGCGGGGGAACCATACGAGGGATGGGGATGTGCTGGCATGCTCATGCCGGGCATTTCCATCATCCAGCGGAGGCGTGTCTTGCGCGGACGCTTCATGAACAGAAAGGCGGGCAGATAATGCAGGAAAACGGAGCGTATCCACATTGGCATGCGATGTGTGCGCGGACCACGGAAATTCCAATTGATAATGATGACGGTGACCAGAATGGAGACCGTGTTCATGATGAAGGTGAACAGCAGATACTTGGCGATCAGCGGCAGCACCAGCGATGTGGGTGGCAGAATCTTCGACACCAGCAACAGGAACACAACCAGTGACAGCAGAATACTAATGCCCAGCGTGACCTAGCCATTGAATCCGGTTTGTCAAAACAAACAACATACATACTTAAGAAATCATCGAAAACATATCGAAATTGACCCCAACTCACCTTTTCGCCGGCCTCGGCGGGCAAATAAAAGACGAGCACGCAGAGGAATGAAATCAATACCGTGGGCAGAATCAAGTTGACCGTGTAGAACAGAGTTTTGCGTCTAATGATTATGTAAAATGTAATGTCCGTCTCTGTCGGATGATTGCTGTCTCCCTCGTAAACATTCAGATAGGCGGGCACTTCGATAATATCCCAAGTACCCGATTTCCAGTAATCCGACAGATCCACAAAGTTCTTATTGTTATAGAGAGCCAGCGACACTTGATCGCCATTAAAGGTCCAGGAGCCGAACTTCATGATACAAGTCTGCTGATCGAAGGGGAAGTAGGTGACATCGATGGTGCAGGAGCTCTGATAAATCGCGGGCGGTACCCAAAGCACCTCCCCCGTGGGATAGATGAGCACGTTGGATTTGTAGCGCACCTCATAGTTGCCATCGGCGCTAAATTCAAAAACAGAAATTTTATATTAGTAACTGTTATCATTAACATGAAAAAACTTTGACGCCTACTTTAACAGAGTGTTCAGAGAGAGAGAGAAAGAGGCAGAGAGAGAGTGGAGAGTCTATTTTTTTTGGAGAGTCAGTAGAGTTACATAGGTAAAGCCATTTACTCACTTATTGAAGAGCACAATGTCCGGCTTCCAAACCTTATCCGGAGGCAGCCGCAGCACCCCGATACCGCCGTAGTCAGCCTCATCCCACTGTAGCTGATAGTCGTACCAAACCAAACGTAACCAAACGTTTGATTTCATAATTTGATTTTTCTCATTCTTGGTTTCAATTGTTCAGTTTTGAATTTTTTTTTCGATTTTTTTCGATTTTTTTTTTTGATTTTTTTTGTGGTGATGATGGTGGTTGGTTGTGGTGGTGGTGGTTTGGTGGTTTGGTGGTTTGGTGATGGTGGTATATCAGAGATATCGATATCGATATCGATATGGTATTTGATGATTCGAATTTGAATCGAATCGTAACGAATATTTGACAGAAATATATATTGAGAGAGCGGGTGGGAAGGTAGTTAAGTCATTATTTGCATTTGTATCGCAATATTGTAAGTAAGTAAGTAAGTTAGTAAGTTTAATATCTATGTTCTTGTTAAATTGTTGTTTATGCAATGTTTAATTAATATGCTTGCTTATTTTTAGAGTTAGTATTCGTATAAAATGCTAGGCATGAAGTTTCACTACAAACATACAAATTACAAGTCAAGACAACACGTGTAATTAAGTATTTACAAAGCATAATCGAAACTGAAAATGGCTGGCGGCTACCACGCCCACTGATCGCAAACACCAAGCCTCCCTAATCCGACATCCCTCAGGATGGGGAAATGGGGGAATGGGGGGCGTGGCTGCGGCCACTGTGCGTGCTTTGTGGCAGCAACAAAACTCAAGAATTTGTGAACAGAACTCGTAAGTACAGTTAGTTACACGCTACTAAAGTTAGTATTTTTTTTTATTGTTAAATTTGCTAATACTTGTGATTTTTAGTAAGTATTATATATATTTTTTTTTTCTTAATTTTGAATTAATTATTTTAGTTTTGGTTTTGTTTTGTTTTTTTTGTTTGATTAGATAACACTTACGACATTGATTAGCTGTACGAACGCCAAACCAAATCTTACTCCAACTTTTTGTGTCATATTTTGTACGGGTCGTATGAGTTTATTGTAGCCTCGAAAGAGGTCACGCACCAGGCGCTCTTCGTCTTCGGATGCACTGACTAAAAAACAAACAAACAATACACACGAAAGGGGAACCAAAGGCAACGAACCAACGGAAAAAGGGAACCCAAAATGGTGGAAACACACACAACAAAACAAAAACAGAAAAACATAACATTAAGGAGTACGAAAACAAAACGGTAGAAGATACAGAAAAACGGAAAGAAAGACGGTACGTATATGAGCAAATTTTTTTTGTTGTATTCTTTTGTTGTTTGTTCTTAGTTTCTTAGTTTTTTTTTGTTGTAGTAGTTGAGTATTTAATGGCTTATAATGATGGCATAGCTTAGACAGTTAGACAGAGACAGCGAGAGAGTCAGAGAGAGAGAGAGCGAGAGAGAGAGAGAGAGAGTTGTAGCGAAAGAGACAGAGAGCGAGAAAGATCGAGATGGTGGACAGCAGAATAGATTTCAGATTTTTAGTTTAGTTATTTTTATGTTGACTTCAGGCCGATTCTATAATAATTAATTTCAACTATGGAAAATTAAAATGACGAAACATGAAAGCCGCTCGTTTTCTTTGTTGTTACTGTTGTGTTGTTGTTGTTGGCGTTGTTCTAGTTGTGCTTTTAATGCGAATTGTATGGGTGAATGCATCCTACATTGCGTATACGCCGCGTTAGACGCCATTGCACAGAACAACTGTGCGCGTTAGAAGTTATTTTTATTATTTGATTCATAGGTCTGAAACTTCTGGCGCGCACAGTGGTTCGCATAATGCAAGGACTTCTTTCAGTAAAAACAGTCCTAGAGCTAAGTACAATGTTGTGCAGAGATGTGTGCTCATCTATGGGTCCTGCAAATCTAGTAAATAATTCCTACTAAATATTTAGTTACAACTTGCAACTAAATGACAGCTAAACGTGTGTCATTCAAACTTTATCCGACAGCTGGGCAGAGAACAAAAGCTCCAGAGAGACAGCCAGAGAGAGAGAGAGAAAAAGAGAGAACTCTCGCCTCTCTTAGCAGCGCACATGTGCAGAAAACTGGGATGTGGATGCTGCTGTCGACAATGCCCTGCCAGCTGTAGGGCATAGGACATGGCAATGTCCCTGGCATAGGTGTGAGAGTGTGAGTGTGTGTATGACTGTGTGTTTGAGTGTGTGTGTGACCGGGTTATGCTTGTCTATAAGTGTGTGTTATATAGAGCACAAAATTATGCTGCCAAATTTTTGGTCTCTGGTTTATTGTATGTGGTTGGGACTGAGTTTCGAGTTTTATTGGTATGAGTTATATAGATAACAGTGGCTGAGTATGAGTGCGATGTGTGTGAGTGTGTGAGTGTGTGTGTTTATGTGTAAGAGCTCTAAGCACAGCATAAAGTACTAAGGAAGTCTCATCTGTCATTTTGATGCTTTACAATGATATATATTGAATATTTCGACTAAGATTTGGCTAATTTAAACTAGATTCGATTGGACTGCTCAGAACAGAAGGAGTATGAATTAAGATTCGGCAGTTGATACAGAAATCTCTTTTGCAATCTTTTCGATCAACAAAATGTTTTCAGATTCAGATTCAGTTCATTTTCATTTCAGTTTGCTTTGGTGTGTATCCATCTGCGGCAGCGCCAAGGGAGTTTTTGCTACGCTTTGCAGTACATAATTTCATATATATTTTCTGGGAGAATAAATTGTTAATTACAAAAAGCAGAGAGATAGCTAGTAAGAAGGTGGGTGAAAATAGTAGTAGTAGTAGTAGTATTTAGTTGGTAGTAGCAGGAGTAGTAGTAGTAGTAGTAGTAATAGTATTAGGTTTTGGGAGTACAGAGTATAGTTTTAAGTAGGTTAAGAAGTTTTTCAGCTTGAATTTTTGCGAGCGTTAGAATCAAAAAACTATGCTATATATATTTTATATAGAGCAGCTATATACGAGACAGTTCGAGCTAAAGAGATATAGAATTGGCAAGAGGAAATAGAAGTTCTAAGCTGCAGTTTAAGTTAAGTTAAGAGCGGATGCTAGGAGATAGTAGTTTATTGGAGTCTAAGGCTACTAAATGATTACGAGAGGTAAATAGTATATAGCTTATATGGCGGATATATAGAATATATATAAATATATATATATATTTATTTATTAAGTTGTTGTATTTGGAGTTGCATTAATGATCGGCGCAGTCGTTTTTTGTTTTGTTTTTTTTTTTATGGTTTGGCAATTTTTGGCAGCGCTGCAGCAGCGACGCTTTGGCAAATTCCGCAAGTTTCAGTTCATCGCACAGTCGAGAGTCGATTTGTGTGACTGATGTTGTTGTTGTTTGTTGTAGTTTTTTGTTGTTGTAGTTGTTGTTGTTGTATGGGTGGTGTAGTTGCTGGCTGCCTAACTATGTACACGCCAGTAGCTGGACAGAGGCAGAGGCAGAGGTTGAGGCAGAGGCAGAGGCAGAGGCAGATGCTGGCGCAAAGGCTGTGGCTGTGGCTGTGGCAGAGACAGAGGCCGAGGCTGCAGGTTACTTGCTACTTGGTTGTGGTGCTTCTACAATATGCAACTTGCGGAATTTTGTCAAGGCGTCGCTGCTTGTGCGTTCTCATAAAATTTAAGAAAAAAATCAAATCATTGCTGTAAAAATATTTGCTAGTTTCAAAGAGCTTTTGGATTTGGGTTCAAGTTGGGTTAAAAATATGTTAGCAATAATGTTTGTTGTTACTCTCCCCCACATATATATATTATAGCTTACTTAATTACATAACTTCTCCCCGGAACAACTGCACCACACACACGTACCTGTGTTAATCAATAGCAGCCCCAGGATGCTGCACAACAGCAGCACCACCAATGACCTGCACGGTAACTCCATTTTGTGCAGTATGTGTGTCCTTGCTCGGTTTTTCCTTTTTAATTATTTATTCAAGCCTGGCATATTTATTAATTTGAAGATACGTCCACGCCCACGCAGTTAACTGCAGTGAAAATAGCACAATTAAACACCGAAAAAAACATAAAATAGAACATATTTTCAACTTCACCTTAGAAATGTAAGTATTTTTATGTTTATTGCTAGTTTTCCACAATTTTCAAGGCGTTTTTTCAGTGCCTGGCCGAATTTTACAACTTTAACAACGGCAGTTTGGGTGCGGATTAAGAACTCTACTTCTGGACTCTGGATAAAATCAATGCGATTGAGATTTGAGATGCGCACAGCAGCCGAGCGAAGCAATCTCTGCGCAGCTGCCAAATTAAACGGATAAAAGAGAGCAAGAAAGTGACAGAGAGAGAGGGAGAGAGAGAGAGTTTACACTTAGGGGTTGCTCACTCTCCCTTGTAAAAATTTGTAAACAATATCAAGTTTTTAGTGGTTGGCCTTGCCTTCTGTTCAGGTCAGCTGTTGATTGCTTTTGTTTACAAGCTGGCACCAGAGTTGCCACCATCGGCAATTAAGTCATTAAACAGTGCGTGGGAATTGTAATGCTCTAATGCAGCCGCTTCCGCAGTCTTGTTTAATTATAGCAAACAAAGTGATGCCATAACACTTGAGCCTATAAATTAAGCAACTCGAAATTAACAAACGCAACACACCTCGAAAGGTCAACTGGGCGTCTACAGCTTATAGTTTTTTTTATATGATTTGCTACGCCTAATCACAGTAGCTACGATTAACATACAGTAGTTCCTCATGGCGCCGAAATGATATGCAAAATCCGTATCATAAACTTGGCTACGCATCTGTAAACTTTCCATTAACTAAACATTCCAACTGCAATATACTCTATTTAATTATCAGCATTTATTTATAATGTTTATTTAATTGCTGCACATTTATGCATAATATAAGGTAATAAAGGGTACAAAGAGAGAGATTAGCTTTTAATTACATAGAATAAAGTGTTAATGGAAAGGCGGGGAGAAGGGTAAACTTCCGTATGCAGCCATTGATTGATAGCAACACAATTTGTTTAACATAATCAATAACAATGGCAGTCCCCGTCTCTCTGAAAGTAAACGCTTAAAGCTGCACATATGAAAAATCCGTCAAAGAATCAACAACAACAACAACAACAACAGCTACAATAAAAAGTCTTTATGCATGGCATATAAAGCCGCGTGCTAGACGTTTGGTAATGAAAGCATATTTTAGCATTGTTGATGTGGCTGCTGTATATTGGTATTGGTAACCGATGGTGTTGGTAACTGCAACGGCTGCCTGATGATCATTTTCATATGCGCATGACAGCGCAATACAATGCAAACGAAAGACTCAGGCCACGAACGTGCAGCCGCACAACAAAAAAATTATGCGGCATGTGCGGCTTCACTTGGACTCTAGCAAACAAACAAAAACAACTCACAGAAAAAGAAGAAGAAAAAGCCAAAGCAAAAGCTAAGGTCGCCAGCGCGCATAAGAAAACACAATTTTTAGCTTTTGTTGTAGTTGGCGCAATTTGGGTGCCTATTTGATGTCACCACACATCATCACCGAGAGTGCAAGCCGTAATCGCAATCGCATTTGGATTCTGAAACGGAGATGAAGACGGATTCACTCACAGCTGGAGTCTGAGTTTTCTATGCGATAAAATCGATTGGCAAGCGACGCCAACGCAAATTACATGATATTAATTATTGTATTCTCATAAAAATTTTTACTCACTTACTTAATTATTATGGCTGCATTTAATTGAAACACTTTTGGGGGCAGCTGTGTTTGCCATTTTCAAGGTTCCCACAATGCTACGTGTCTAAGATGAGACCAGCGAGATGGCCTACAAAAACTACTTACGTCAAATGACTTCATAATCTGGGTGTAGCTTTACAGTTATGTTTAAACTACACTCGTGTCGACGCATACATTTGAAAACCTAAAACTTACTATATTTTGTTGATCTTCGAGCTGTTTATCAAATTTTGAAAGTCTGCCAACTTTTTGCTTTATTAGATTAACTAATTAATATTTTTTTTTAACACTTGCTTTTAAACAACAATTAATCATAAATGAAATTATAATTTTTATAATACGCAAGTATCTATAGAATTTTGCATGCTTCATTCTATGCAAATTGTGTGTGAAAATAAATATGAAAAACCTAAGGTGATACCATAAACATTTAGACTGTGAGCTCAGCCTTTGTCTTTGCCTTTGTCGTTGGCGTTAACGTTGGCTATTGTTTGTTTCTCATAACTAAATAAATTAATTAGCCATGGCAATTTGAGTCGCCCCTCAGCCAGGCACACATATGCAGATACAATATACAAATGACTCTAATGATTCCGTGTTAATTTTTACACCAAAGATTCTTGCGCATAGTGTAAGACAACAAAACTATCAGCAACAGTAACAAAATACAGTCCAAAATGAGCAACTCACCGAAAATTGCACAATTAGCAAAAATCTGTTGGTGGCTGTCTGCTGCCAGTTGGGCAATATTAAAAGTCCTCAACCATATTAACACTTTGGGCAATGTTTTGCGGCGCGCCGCAGCGCTCAAAATTTGTGTCAAACCCAACAGCAGCCGCAGAAGCAACAGCAGCATCAGCAGCAACAGCAACAGCCACAACAATAACAACGATGATAGAAAATCATGCAGTAAAGCGCACGACCAAACAAAACTAAGAAAAACTAAAATAAAATAAAAGAAATAAATAAAAAATGAAAAATACAACACAGCACATAAATTGTATACAATTTGACATACGTTCAACGCTTTTGAATTTGTTTAACCGTCAAATGGCAGCCACTGGGGCAGGCTAATGAGGAAGTGCAACAAGTGACACAAGTTATCGGCCTTAATGCTTCCTCATATGCCACACATGCCCCAGCATTAACAATGCGAAACCAAACGCCATTTTGCACCTGTCACAAAGCGCAGCTAAAACATATATTGTGACGGCCTGAAAGTATGCAATAGTATTTTTATTAGCAACAATTCAAGCATTTTTAGTTGACGCGCAAAAGTATGCAATAGAAAATGTTCTTTGTTTAAAATGTATTTCAAAATAGTACTACATTTAATTTGGCTGTAAACTTGAATTTAAAAATAATTGAAATGTTTATTTTAAGAGCGAAATCTAACTACGAGCGAACAAAACTTCGTTGGTATTTTTATGCAATAAACTATTTACAAAACATCACCTCAGACCCATTCATTGTCTGTATATTAATATCAATCAATTTGTCCCTTATGCGCTATGTAGGAGTCGTAGAGCGTTGACTGCTTGCGTCGCTTCAGGCGGGAGCAGGCTATAAACAACGTCACTGTCAGCAGACAAAGCACCGCCGAGCAGCTGGCGGTCAATGCTGAGAATGTGGATGTTTTGAGGCAAGTCTGATGCGGCAACTGTGACTTGGACTGACGATGTGCATAGACATCGTCACCATCGTTTTCGCCCTCCTGCAGCACGCGCAGCGATTGAAACAGATTCACATTCTCGGAGAGCGAAGCCTGCGCCGGACTCTCTGTGGCCGAGTCCCCAACATCGGACAGTGGCGGCAAAGAGAGATTTGTGGCCGTCATGTTGGAGGTGTCACGTTTCGTTACCGCTTTAAGATTGCGCCAATGACAGGGCTGACTCTGTAAAATAATTTAACATTAATTAAATAATTAAAACTGTCTGATTTTTAAAACTCACTGGACAACGTCCATGGCACATTCGCACATCGCATTCAATGTACAGTGCCGGCGAGCCTGTGAAGCGAAAGGTTTTCATATAGGCATAGACTTGTGTTTCATACACTCCCGAATCCGACCAGGATCCTCTGAAGCGTGAGATGAGCTTATCATCCACTGGACAGCCCTGCTGATCAATCAGCTGAATGCGTTTATTTGCTCCATTATGAGCATAACAATCATTGACGACGATATCGAAGCCATCTTAAAGGGAAATAGGATTAGAGATAGTCAGAAATATTAAAGTTTAATAAATCCTCACCGTATTTGCTTCTCATGTAGATAATGAGAGTCAATGGATCGCCGACACGCACTGGACCAGTTACACGAGGTCCACCAATGCCATAACCATTCTGGATTTCCATATAACACTCAGGTGGACTCAGTGTAAAGACTACAGGATTACCAGTTGCCACTCTGTAAGTAGAAAATCGTTGACGAAAGTTGACGAAAGTTAACGAAAATTTCTATGCAAACTTGTGCTTACTCGACATCTAGAAAGGGAAAGGTTACAGTCTTCCAGAAGTCATAGCCATACTCGCAGGTGACCTTGAAGTGCTCATCATACTCCTCCTCAATTAATGGATTATACTGCACTGTAACCGTATTCCACATAAAGTTCTGAAAGAAATATATTTAAATATATATCTAAATTAAATGTCAAGTATACGCACTGTTGGATTCTTGCGACTCTCTTCCTGTAGTGAGTTTTTGCCCAAGGTACCACAACGATTGAGTTGGATAAAGAACTCGTAGTAATCCCTGCCAGAGCCATTAATGTACATGCAATCGGGATCGTAGGCATAGCCAGCGGAGTACAGTAAACCACTAAAGGAACCATTGAAACCAATGCGAATTTTCATATAATCATCCTGACACTCTGCCTCAATATCTATGGAGGGAAGAAGAGAATATATGTAAATTTCAAAATTCATAAACATAGAAAAATAAATTTTTCTTACAAGGTAGACAATTGTCTAATAAATATAAATATATTTAGAATTTAAGAAAACAAGTTGTGTTTAGAAAAATCGGTTTTTAAAATTAAAAAGTAGAAAGATTTAATTATTAAGTCTTTTTTAAATATTAAATAGATATGAACTCCCATTTATTTGTCTTTTTATTTATATTTTTTATTTTAAATATAATAATTTCAGAGAAATTGAAAAATATATAAATAAATAGACAAATTAATGAGAATTCATTTCGTTTAAATAATTTTGATTTTTAAAAAGTTAAGCTTACGCTGCACTCTGGTGCTGTTATGTGTGAACTGCTGTCCATTGTAGTCCTGGTCCCAGTACTCCTCATGCCACTTGTTGCCCTCGTAGGGCACAGCATGATAGCCCGCACTTCCTGTGGGTGCACCACTCGAATCCACGCCTGTAGAGCCATATTCCAAGTGCACAGGATGACCAATGCGCTGTGGCACATAGCCAGAAGAGTCTGGCACGTGATCAGGCTAAAGTAAAATTAAATTAGTGTCACATCAGTTCAAGTGTGTAACTGCTTACCACATCGTGTTGCAACCTGTTGCGTTCCACAGCACTGCTGCTGCGATTGCGCACATCCTTTGCAAACTTCTTTTGAGCTGGCAAGCCAGCACGTTTGGTCAGCTTGGAGGCCTGTGTGGTGGGTCCTGAGATGTACGACTTGGAGGATAATGCCAGCAGATCCTGCTGTGCTACGTCGACAGAGCTGGCAGCCAATGGACGACTGCTGCGTTTACTGCTCGAGTTTCTGGGCGTCGTCGTCTGTATGCGACCCTTGAAACTGCGATTGGGGGACACTGTGGGTGGTGCTGCAGTTGTGGTGGCCACCGCCGCTTTGCTCACTATGGCATACTCAGTGCTGAGCTCAACGCTGTGGCTGTGTTGCTGCAAGGAGATGGGCGTGGTTTGTGGTTTGATTGCACGTGGTGTATAATAAATCAAGATAGTTTGTGTCTTAAGTCTTTTGTTTGGGGCCACATAAAACTGCTGCATCATGAAACGGTAACAAGCTAACATAATTTTGGTAAACCACATCTTCCGTTCCCCGCTCCCCCCACCCCTCTGTGGCAATGTTGAACTCACAATCAATCGCCGCTCTGGGAAGCTACGCAATATGGCCAAGCATATCCGTTAGACGGGGCGATTGGCCAACGATTGGTTACGGTTCATGTGTCTGTGGTCTGAGTCTGAATCTGACTCTGACTCTGACTGCTTAGCATAATCAGGAAGTTCATTCTTAGAATGCAGTTTAACTGTTAAATAGATTAGTTTTTCTAAATGATGCGGCAGTGGGAAACAAAAGACTTAGGCAACGAACCTGACTTGAGCAATATGCAACATAGTGAAAGGCAAGAATCTGATTTTGCGATTCTTAACTTACCTGATGCATTAGCAACAGCAACAAAAAGACGGCAATTCTATGCAGCTTCATCTCTGTCAGGCAACTGCAAAGACAAATAGTTAGTCAATACTAAATATAATCATAAACTGAAGGTAAGACGAGTTATAACCTTGCTAGTGGTCACTCAAGTGTTGTGTGTTCAGCCTGGATGCATCAGTTACAACAACCAAATGCGTGTGTGATGTGTGGTGTGAGTTGTGTGGTGGCAGGAAGGAAGTTTGTGGTTCATAAATTAATTGTGGTCAATATGCGAGAAACATAAGCAAGAACAGCGAAGACACAGCAACTTATATTTATTGGAGACAACATCAATGTCAACATGGCTAGAACAATGGCTGCTTGACGCTCTGTGGCAGTCTTTCAGCCGTTAAGGTCAAAGGCATAAAAAACTGAAACTGTCAGCCAAGATGCGACGCATTTTATAATTATTAAAGCCAAAAGGGTTCTTAGCCAAGCAGCAGGAGTTAATTCTTGGCTTTAACTTAAATTGGATTAATGAATGAATGACGCCAGCTGCGGCTCTTAAAAAGATACCCCTTACTTATCCCGCCTCAGCTGAAACAACGCCCCCGCCAAATGGTTGGCTGGTTTTACGCTTAGCTGTAAAAACGCACGCCGTTTGCTTAATTGTTGTTATAATTACTTTAGCTTTAGATTTTAGTTTTAGCTTTAGCTTTGTTGTTTGTTTGTTGTTTTTGTTGCTTCGGTTTTCCATGTGTTATGCAATCGTCTTGTTGTTGCCGTTTTTGGCGTCGCTATCTTAACTTGAGTTCAGTTTTAGTTTTGGTTTCGGTTTTTGGCTTTCATTATTTATTTTTTTCGTCTTGTTATTTTTATTCGTATGTTCTTTAACGGCGGCCACGCTTTGCTCCTCTGTTATAATTATTTTTAATTGTTGTTGCCTGACCTTGAGCCGTTTTGCTTTTATGTTATTTATTTTTTATTTTTTTTCTCCTATACTTCGCATTCACCTACAATGTTAGCAATGCTAACGGTTCCATTCGCGTTATGGCCATAACACGCCTTTTTAGCGTGTACCGTTCGACGCTGTTGACAGTATCCGTAGTATACTTACTGAGGGTGTTTTGCGGTTTGTTGACCGCAGTCAAAGATACTAATCGCAATGCTTATGCTTAAGTAATAGCTCGTATAGTTCTGAGTATTTATTAATGTTGCCAATTGTGGGGTGGGTTAGACAGGGGAAATCATGGCATGGAATGTGAGCTTGAAATGAATAATAAATAAAAATAAATACTTGCTTAAACTTAGTTTTACTTTATAAATCTAATGTGTCAACGCAAACTACGAATATTATATATGAAATACGATGTGAACGTATTTTATGATTATAATATCCATCCCAAAAAAAAGTAATATATTATATTTATTTTTATAAGCAGTTATGTTGATTATAATTAATTTAAAATAATTATTTTTAAATATCATTAGTATGACTTAAGTAGTATATACTTAATTTTTATTGTTTGGTTATTAAAGAATTCAAAAAATAAAGAGTGTGAGATAGATAAAGAAAATGAGAAAGAAACACACAAACCTCAAGTATTCCTTCTCGCCTTACAATCAACTGTATTCCTTTATTCGGTTTTCTTTTAGTGTTTTCTTAAACTGTTTCCCTTTATTGTTTGTTTCCCTTTTAACTGCTGCCAACTGCCAAGTTTCGCAAACACTGACCTGCTCCAAAGTTTTGTTCGTTTTCTTCGTTTTTCTTTTGCACCCACTTAACAGTTTACAGCTCTTGGAGCTCACACACTCACTCGGCACGCACTTTGACCAACTGACATAATAACAAAAACTTGGCCCATTTCTTACAAAGTGTTTAACAAATCCTCGTAAGGTTGTGGGCCATAAAAGTTGACGAGCCGTGCCCAAAAATAAAAGACAAAGCGTTAACAAAACACTAAATATTATGCGGCGAGATTTTTCACTTTCGATCTGGCCAAAAAGCCGACGAATTTCTCAGTTTTTGGTATTGCGCGATTTTGTTATAGTTGTTGTGGTTGTTGTTGCTGCAGTTATTGTATCAGATGTGTTTTCTACACCATTTATGCCATTTATCTGGCTTTGCTTTACATGTAACACGTCTGTACAACTTTTGTTGGTTTTCCGTTTTTTCGGCAGACCAAAAAATCACTCAAGTGCAACTTGCCAAATAGAATCAGACAGAGAGCGACCGACAGACCGAACGACAGACCGACCGGGCCACGTTAGCGCGTTTTGTCTATTGCCTAATCTTACATAAGAGCCCTCCTTTATGAATGCCGTTTGCCGTTTGCCGAATATCGTATGCCGTATATCGTATATCGTATACCGAATGTCGAGTTCCGTTGTCGACTCCAAGATGTTGCCTTTTGATGATGGGCTCTTTGGGGTTTTGGTTTGCAGCTCTTCGCGTTACGCGCAGGTGTGAAGCCAAGCGCGATTGGCGCGGATCTTTATAGAGTTTTGCAGTTGGCGCTTTAGAAGCTGAGCGGCAGAAGAGGCCAAGCCAAGCCACAAGCAGAGGCACAAACACTTAACCATGGGGCAGCTTGTTGTGAAAGAAGCCTGCCTCAACAGGTAGACAGTTAGACCAGAGTTGGGCTTCATCTGCATTTGCTGCTTTACTTTCGTTTAGTTGCAATTCGCCGTTAGTTGCCATGGCGGAAGCAGGAGTTGAATATTACGAATTGGCCGCTGACCCATTACCTTTTCTTCTTCTTCTACTTTGGTTGTTTTCTGCAATAACAGCAGCCAAGGTCAACGGCACCTAACTGTAACTTGTGGCAGTTAACTCTTTTTTAATTGGCCCTGCATCGTGCCAAGCGTGTCTGCGTTAAATTACAAATTACTAATTAGTCTGCACTTAAACGGCAGTTAATTAAACAATTCCCCAACTCACCTGGTCCGTCTAACAGCTTGTGAAAGGTACTCCCTCTTTTTGACCCTGACAACAGTTAACAGTTAACTGGACAAGGGCAGTTCAACCACTGTGACCACTAGGATCACAACTGACCCAATTTAGAGCAGCCATAAACAAAGTTTATAGGGTATATTGCAATGACCCTTAATTTCCCATTAAAAGTAAAACATTTTAACTAAGGTTGTAGCATTATCTGTTTTATTGGGCTTTTCGCAATATATACTATAATATATATATTTTTTTTTTTTTTCATTTTCATTCATTTTTTTCACATACTTGCACTCTCTTCATACTCCTCAACATAATCAGGCATACAGAATTCATATACAATATTTATAGAGATATCTCGTGCCAGTGTAATACATTTTAAATATACATAAGTTAAAGATACGTTACACAAATACATACATATCATTTCGTCAGCTATCTGAGATATTATCAACGTCTCGAAAATGATAGGAAACACACACAAAAATTCATCAACTAAATTCAGAACTTCTCGAACAATGCTTAAAACATAGATTAATCGATTAATCATCGTCTGTTTACAGTTTAATACAAATAAATAAAATATAATAATTTTATTTTAAAAACTACATTAATCAAATCATATTTATCATTCTCTTTTTATACATTTTTTATTTTTTTTTTTTTGTAAGTTTTTAAAAACTTTTGTCATTTTTGTGGTTTTTAGACTTTTTTGCATAATCATTTTGAAAATTTTGTATTGCATTTTTTGGTATTTTTTTGTTGTTGTTGTTGTTGTAAATTGAAACTGTGAACATTAAAAACTACTTTTTTTATACACGCATTTTTTTGTTGTTTTTGTTTTTTACACAATTACTAATTGTTAATTGTTAAGTTTAAATATTTAAGTTGTAATTGCTAAATTTTGATATTTTTGCGGCTTTGTTGTTTTTAGTTTTTTTTTGTCGTTTTCTTATGTTGTTTTTAATCATTATTTTTTTTTTGGCAATTTAAAATACTAATTAAAATTATGCGCGTTGCCTTCGCGCTCTTTTTGTTGCCATGATTGTTTGAATATGTAAATCTTCTGTCTCGTCCTTTTGAGAGGGAGACAGAGAGAGCAATTGTTGTTGCTTGTAAGGGGTGTTTCTGTTGTTGGGAGGGGCAACAAACTAGCAGCACTTGCGGTTGTTGTTGGCACCGCTTACCAACTTGCAGTGTTGCATGTCCGAGCGACGAGGCCGTTGACCTTTGGCCTGAATGTCGCGCACCTTGTTGGCGCGTTTAATGGCGCTGCGGCAGAGCTGCTGATGCTGCTTCTTATTGTTGCTCTACAGATAAAAATACAGATTAATTGTCTAGTTAATACTATAGATTACAAGTCACAGTGGACACACCTTCTGGCTGTGGCGAGCCAAAGTCTGCTGCTTCAACTCCGCCGCCGCATGGCGATCGAAGCGAGCGCTGTTGGAGCGTTGCTGTTGCACCGCCGCTGCCTGAACCGGTTCGGCTTCTGGTTCAGCTGGCTGCGATGTTTCGGCTGCTCCGAGATCAAGATTTACAAAACTTTCGGTGCCCGCCTGGCTGGACCTAATACTATGATAAACCGACATGCTGAAAATTCAAATAAAAAATGTCCATTAATTACAAACAAATATCAAGTATACGTCATGTGTTGCGTGCAGCTAAAGTGGAGTGTTTTTTTCTGTGTGTTTTTTTTTTTATTTTTGGTTTTAATGGAAGAATTGTGTACGGCAAAAATCACCAACCTTGGATGCTCAATCAATAGATTCTCAAAGGGTGATGCTTCCATATTGATTGGCCCAATCGAGGTGAAGCATGGTGGCGGTGTTACGTACCAGGACTCCTCCATCAGCACGCCAGCACCATGTCCCTTGCCACTGCTGCCGCTGCTCTCGCTGCTGCAAGGCGATGCTGCAGCTGATACAACCACATTGGGTGCATACAGCGACTGACTGACAGCATTGTCATTGTCCGCAGCTGGCACACTTCGGGGCGGGCTGAGGGTTGAGATGCTTAGCGTGCGTGCGGCACGTGTGCGTTGCAAGTAATTGCGCTGCTGCTGCGGCCGCGGTCCGCTGTACAAGGAATGCGAATTGAGATGCTGGCGACGACGCGACGACGTTGCGGCTCCAGCTGGCGATGCTGCGCCTGCTCCTCCGGCGGTTGATCCAGCCTTCGGCTGTAGCTCGACTACAGACAGCTCCTCCTCGGAGTCGCTGCGTGGCAACGAATCCTCCTCCTCGTCTGAAAAGTTCAAAAAGTCAAGAATTAAACCAGGTAACAAAATTTAAGTAAATGTAAAAAACTATATTTTAATGTCAATAAATCGTAAACAAAATTATATAAAACAAAATATAACAACCTAAATTCCAAATATACACAGTTGTAGTTGTAAAGCCAATGATTTAAAATTAAAAGTGTGTATAAAAAATTAAATTTCACCTATACAAAGTTTCCGTATTATTAAAAATAAATTGTAAACATACCATAAAAAAAAAAACTACGAAGTTTTTCAAAATAAAAAAATTTTGTTCACGGATTATAAATTCATAAAAAAAAAATTAAATTTTCTTATTTATAAAATAGCATTATTAAGAACGAATCTTTTTTTGAAACATTTTTAAATAATAACTATTAGTTTTAAACCAAATATTTTAATTTTCAGAGCTTTTTCCTAAAAAATATGCTTTAAAGATTAAAAATTCTTTACAAAAAATATATCTTTGTTGTGTTATTTTTAAAATAACATTATTAAACACGTAATTCTTCAATTTAAAACTCGATATTTTTAAACAGTAAATGTTTTAGAAAATTCTAGAATTTTTTTTCCTGACTGAACTCACCTTCCTTTTCGACAATGTACCATTCGTCCTCGTCGATGTCCTCGTCGATGATGCACTCGCCGTTGGGTGTCAGTAGCTTTGTTATTGTCGGCGGTTGTTTACGCTGTCCGCTCTGCTGCTGCTGCTGCAGTTGCTGCTGCTGTTGGCGCTGCCTGGCACGCCTATTCTTGGCGCCTCCGCGCTTGCCGCTGCCACGCACCGATCCACGATTGTTGCCCGCTACCGATGGGGTCGATGAGGTCACCTCAATTACATCTCCGACCGTTGCCTGATCGTTGCCAGAATCGTTCAAGTTCGCCTGGACAGGATTCGCTTCACAATTGGTTGACTCAGACGTCGCTTGCGCTCCAAATAGAAACGTTGCGAGACTGCTAAACATTATACAAAGCTGATGCTCTGGATCTGGATTTGGGTCTTGATCGGTTCTGGCTGCTTGCTGTGATTCAAACTGTGATCGATGTGATTGTGATTGTGTTTGGATTGCTTATCGAATTGAGATCAATTTGTAGTTTTAAAGAGAGAGGGAGAGAGATTGCTTATGGTGTTTTATTCCTTGGATTGCTCAGTCTTTTATTTTATTTTATTTATTATATTCCTTTGCTTCACTGCGTCGCTTTTGTCTTTGCTTTTGTTCCTGTGGTTCTGGAAGCTGCAAACAAAAAGAAAATAAATTATTTTAAAAATCAGCTGAACAACTGTGCTGAACAGTTAACTAATTGCGTAATCTACGCTCAATTTGTGTGGGCGAGGGGTCGGCTACTTAATTTTATTTAATTGCATTTCTTGCCAACGTTCTAATGGCACATTTAATTGCCTGCAACATACGTATTTGACGTGAATTCAATTGAATTACAAATACACACACCAAAGGCGAATGCGAAAGTGAAATTGAAATTGAAATTGTAACTTAATTTAAACATAGCATCAACGAAACTAACAATTACTTTGATTACACTAATTTGTTTTGTTTTTTTTTTTTCTGTTTTGAATTGATATATTTCGCGTGAATAACTGGAGTTTTGCGTGCAGTGTAGTTGTAGTTTTCCAATTGACCTGCAGTCGACAGTTTGACGGGCACTGTGTTGACAGCTTCATGTATGTATATTGCCTAGATAATAATATATGTCATAAAGCGACGCTGCACAGCCCATTAACTTGCCAAGTTGATAGCTGGCTCCCCGACCCCCTCTCTATCTCCCCCTCCACCACAGAACTCAGTCTTCTCCCATTGCAACAGTGAGTGCAAGTTGTGTGCATGCGCCGAGCATATGATCAAGTCAATTATATACATACATATTTGATACACATGCATAACATTTAAATTGAGCGCACGTCATGATATATACTATATATGTATCTGTTGTGTATATATGTGTATATACAGCTGTAACTGTATTTGTATCTCTTTGCCATTTGAATTGCTGCAAAACGTTTCTGTTTCCAGTTTGAAAATGAAACTCAGTCTCGGTTAATCTAAAACTGTGCCAATGGGCAATGCTAAATGATGCCTGTAGCTTATTATTGTCAGTGAAATGCCGCACAGTGGAACTGTTAAGCCAAAACACACACACACAAATGGACAATCCTCTGATGGCGAATAACAAAAGCGAAGCTAAACAGAAATCCAATTGCAGTCAGCGCAATTTTCAATTTGACCGCAAAACTAAAACACGAAGCAACTAAATAACTAACTCTCTTCCCCCCCTCCCCCTTCCCCTGCCACCACTTCAGTTTCAACTTCAACTCTAACTCTAACTCTGACTCTGAATCTAGCTGTAAGTGCAGCACATTAAGGTTCAGCGGACGGACAAGTGAAATCTGCGACAACAGAGACACAAAAGCCAGAGTCAAAGCCAAAAGCATATGCAATTCAAGCCAGGCTAACTAGTCGGCGCTTGTAAACATGGCCCAAAACCAACTGCGACAATTTGGCAACCCGCAACTTGGCCAAATGTCAGCGAAAGTTGCCCAAAGGATTTGATTGACAAAGCGCAAAAACCTCAACAAAATCTGCCTCAAGTGATTTGATTTACTTCTCGTACTTTTCAATTGGGCTACAATGGAAAAACTCTGTAATTGCATCGACTGTAGACACTAAGAAAAGCGGAAAGCTCCAAGGAATTGAATAGGATTTAAATCACTTATTGATCAGGAAATTTAAAGAGATTTAAAGACAAAGTTGCGGTAACATTAAAAATAAAAGTAGGCAACAATTTTAGGCAGAATTTGGCTACTTATGATAAATCTCCAGATTGAAGTTGACTGTACTATAAATAACATAATAACGAGTCGTGTTTTTAGTTTGATTTGAGTCAAGGTTCAATCTCCTACAACTTGACCTCGAACTGACATAGACTATACAAATATATACATAAATATGAGTATATATCTAGCAGCTGACTTTGAGTTTGGCATTCTGAGCATGCATATTTCAAATATGCATTGTGTAAGTACATGTATCTGTATCTGTGTGTCTATGTGAGTGTATATATTAAATAGTATTACGACATCCCGTACGGCTGCTGTCCATTTAGGGGTAACTGCAATCCGGGGGTGCTGTCATATTATTATAAACACGTTCCGAATTGCGAACTGCGTTGTAATCATTTGGCTTTTACTTTTGTTTTGCCAATTTCATAAGGCAGCTGATAAGAATGCGACAAACAAAGGCAATGACTGCACTCAAAGAATTGCTTACATATTGAAATAAATACATCATTTTATATATTTAAAAACAGATCTGATTTACATTAAATCATTTTCACTTGTGCCCGCTAAGCTGTCATCTCTTATATATATGGCTACTCGAAAGGTATGTGTATCTATAGCACCTACAGATACAGCTACAGATACAGTATCTAACATAGCGTATAAAGCAGATGCCATTTGTTGCTTTGCAATGACCTTGATCGATGAGTGCTCGCTTATATAAGTCTATGGATGTGCCTATTATATAGAACATGCAATTCTATAAAATATATATATATATATATATACATATTTACTCGACTGAGGCCTTGGCATAATGAAATTCCATTGTCTAAGTGCCAATTCTAGATAAAGTCAACAAACGGCGAATAATTTTAGGGCTTGCCTTATCGAAGCCATTAAGTTTGCTGATAATTTTATCAGTTTTGCACGCTCATAACTTGCCAGACGTACTGGCTAGACAGCTGAAAGTGTTTAGCAAACAAGAGCACAACTTGTGCTATCTATAGTATATACTAAAATAAGCTAAAGTCTAGCGTGTGCTGGGAGAGTCGAAAGATCAACTGTTACTCAATTGATTAGCGCATTCAGGAGGCAAATGCAACTGATGCTGGGCTAATGAACTTGAACTAATTCATTGGACAAACAGACAATGACAGACAACAGATTAAAACTAGTAGCAAAAAAATCAGCTTTTATAATAAAAGATTATTAACTGAACTTTGAATTAACGTTGTAGCGAGTAATTATTATTAATAATTAAATAAGAAATGCTGTCAGCTTTAAACAGCTTAAAGCTCTTTGAGCAAAAAACTTAACTAAGTTCAATAAATTCAATTTTAATTGACTTTTAATATTTATCGATATTTTACAAGGCAATTAAGTTTAATTATGAAGTTGTTAACTTTAGCCAAGATAAGCAAACAAAGAGTTAGAGCTTTTTCAAGTGTAAAATAAAACAAATAAAAATATTCCGCCCACATACGTGTATCAATCGCGTATCAATTGAGGTCTATGATTAGCTTAAAGCTTGTGGCCAAGCACAAAGTTCCTTTGTTATGATTAGGGGTCACACTACAACTCAAAGGGTAAGTGGGGGAGGGGATGAGAGGGGAGCATGTATAATTGGAAAAGTGCAAAACTACAGCCACATAATGGGAACAGAATTATGCAATGCTTTCACAAAGACAACGTTGACGTCACTGTCGACCTTGTAGAGTACCAGAAAAATACACAAAAACTCTTAGAACTTACAACAACTAGAAAAAGTCACATATTACACTTAATTAAGATACTTTTTTTTGTATTGTTTGTTGCACTTCAAATCAGCTGATTAGCTGAGCATGAGCTCACCTGTTTGTAGAAAACACTTTATTGCTGCTTTATATTCGTAGCAGATTTCAAAGTTGATACAGAAATTGTAACGGCACAGAATTAAATGAAATAACGAAAATAACAAATCAAAGCACAGATACAGATACAGATACAAAAACAGAGGCACAACAGCAACTGCAGATACTGCAAAGTCGACACTCGTTTGCCAACTAAAACAGCGTCGTATTGAACGGAAGCGTATTTGAATTTCAAAAGCGCACGAAAAGAACAAAAGCTACAACAGTGAGTACAAATTGTCATGTGTGTGTGTGTGTGAGAGAGTATCTGTGAGTGCGTTTGTATCTGTAGCCGTGTCTATACGTTAGCCTGTATCTGTGTGCTTCGCAGAGCAGTTGCAGCTTAGCCCAAAACAAATTTGGATTTTATTGTTTATTGCTTTCACAAATTTATCAACACTTTTGTCTTTATATTTAGCATTGAAGCTTTATCTTTACAGCTATTTGGGATTGTTTACCTCAGCGATCACTGCAATCTTCTTGTGCGTATGTTTATATATAATCTTTTATTTCACTTTCTTTTGCTGCACTTTGTTGTGCGTCTGCTTCGCGTTGCGTTTGCTTTCAAATATCAAAGGCGAATGTCAACGGGGCGTCAGCAGCTGCTCAGCCAAAATCCCAATCCCAGTCCCCAGCTCACTGCTGCTCTTCACAGAGAGACAACACACCGAGAGCAAGCAATAGAGAGAGAGAAAAAGAGTTGAGAGAGCCAAACGAGCGTAACTAAAACACATAATTATGTATTTTTTTAAAACGCAAAAAGCGACGCCACAACACACAGATGAGCAGTCAAGGGAAGGGGGTGAGAGCAACGGGGAGCCACTCGTGGGCAGCTGGTAAACAAAAGCAAAGCAGAGCATCAAATTTATGCTACACAAACGAACGAACGAACGAACGAATGTCCAAAGCAGCTGAGCAGTCGTTGGCTTCGTGAGCGAAACGATTGATCATACGCAAACTTCGTGTTATTTTGTTTACCAACAAAAGCGCAATTTGGCGCTCTCTAACTCACTTGCTCTCTTGCTCTCTTCTGCACACACACACACACACACACTCTCACACTCAGCGATCAGCTGCGCTGACGTTTGCGCACTGACACACTTATTGTTGCCCTCTCGTCATCCCCCTCTCTCTTATTAGTTTTGTGTATCTTGCGTTTAGTTTTTCCATTGCTGCCAGACCGAGTGGCTCATCGCTAGTAAATCTATTTGCTTTTGTTTTTGCACTTAGTATATGACTAAGCAAAGCATCAGAGACTGAGCGAGTGAGCGGGAGAGCAAGAGAGTGTTGCCAAAAGTAGTTGGTAGCTGTTTTTTGGTTTTTTTCCTCCGTCTGCTCAAAGTTCAATTTGGCGCATTTTCTAAGTATATGAAATAAAATAAACAATTCAATTTATGCGCTTTAATGCCAACTCATGGTTAGCATTGCAATCAGCGAAACTAGCCAAGCAATCAGCTAGCCAGTCAAAACGCTTTAAAATGCTAACGAAAATTAAAGAATATATATATAAAATATACATATTTCAAACGCAACAGTCGTAATGCAATTTGCCATTGAAGTTAGCAACGCTGCATACGAATTAAGTAAACCAAATACAGAATATTAATTCTATATACATATGTACACAGCATATATAGACATAGATTTATAGACATTTTACTGGGTATTATGCAAGTATTCTTGAATAATTTCAAAAGTTGCCTATATTTTGTATTATTTGCCAAGAAATAGGAAATTAAGTGGTATAAAGAAGTATTAAAAAGATCAAGTTTATTCAAAGTATCTTAAATATAAAGCCTTGATATTCTACAAATTTCAACAAATTTCAAAATAAAAAAAAATGATGCAATATTATAAGGAGAATTAATTCTAGGGTATTAATTCTATGTACGTAAGCTAGCTAGGGTATCTTTCAGTTACAGACTCTACACTCTTTCTTTATTGTTTGTGTAAATTATTATACAAAAGCAGCAATTAGAACAGAATAAGTATTCACTATACAAAACAAACCAATCCCAATTCCTGAATGAGAGCCCCCCACAATGCGCCCACATACAGAAAAGCTTTATAATATTTTGATACATATATGTCAGATATACAATTGTATTGGGTACATAAAGCTGAGCAACCTCACGGGCAGGTTCAAGGTGATTGTGGTTTGCTTGTGTTCTATGCAATTCTCTTATTTTTTGTGTTATATGTATATATTTTTAGAAATTTTATCATGCAACAGCTGACAAATTGAAACGGTCAAGAAATTTGTGCTGCTTGGCCAATTCACAAAACAGCAACTTGTCGCTTACCAAAAAGTAGCTCACAGCTGCTGGCCACAAAATAAAAGCAGCTACTCAAAAGTGGCGACAAAAAATAACAAAACTACAATATATATATTAGCATACATACATACATATATATAAATGTATATGCATAGTTGAAGATCTTGTGATATTTCGCACAGCTCCAAAGAAAAAGAAAACAAAAAAATAGTTAAGCATTTCTGTTCGCACGCGCCTTGTTTATAAAAACAATAACAAAAATAAAAAATAAGCCAACGCGTTCGTCTAATGCGTAGAGAAATTCGTCTGAAATGTAAACAAACATTGGCGTCATTGCATAAAAAAAATGAAAATGAAAACAACCAAATAGAAAGGTACAATATAAAGCAAAAACAACACTTAAAACTCAAATAAACAAACTGAAATGCGAAGCATTTAGTTTAACATTGTTGTTCATTTTTTTTTGGGGGGGCCGCACTTTATCTAATCATGGACAGTGTTTACTGATAAACATGCTGCCAGTTACAGCAAGGGGACCCATAAATTAAAAGCATCTATGTATGCTGAAACTATAACAAATGTTTGAACAATTTCTAAACAAATGCCAATGTCGGCCAGCTTCAAAATGCGACAGATCAGTTTGGATCAGAGGTTAAACATTTTCAGACTACTGCGTATAACCGAAACTGAAACTGTAACTCAAAACGAATCCCCTTTCGTTCCCATTTCCAGCCACAACCCACAACCACCCTCAATAGCATAGCTTCAAGTCAAATGCGCAGTTTATAAAAAATAATAATGACAAAGACTTTAATGCACATGCGACATCATTGTTGTCGTCATCATCACGAAATCTCAATTTCTATGCCCTATAAAGAAGTACTACACTCACAAGTTGTCAAGAGAATAGAGTAGTCTTAATACGAGAGTATTTCTCTTTGTATTTATTAACACACTTGAAGAATCTATTTCAAAGCTTTCGCTTAATGCATGACGCAAATATTTCGACAGCTTTTGAGACTTTCATGTTCCGCACATTTCAAACACTTGTTTTACTCTGAGTATTCAGTATTACAAATTACGGATTGTGAATTGTGCATGAGGCAAGTCTTTAGGCCAGGTTCATTGTCTGCTGGTCATTATCGAGCTGGCTTATCAGGTGATCGATGATAAATATGGCCAGGCAGGTTCCTAACTGCTTGCAATTAAATCTATATACGAGTAATTTACATATACATATATATATCTATATATATTTTATAAAAAAATTTATTTCAAGTTTAGCGCACCTTGCTGTACTTTGTCTTTGCATGTTGATAATTGGCATTTAAGTAAGCTTTATAATAAATATTATATGTGTGTATTTGTTATTCGCATTGATGCATGTTATATAACGCGTAATTTCAAATTTGTAATGCGACGCAGTTCATATTTTTAGGCATAAAAAAAAAAAAACTTGCTGGGCGACGCATTTATTTTATCACTTTGTTTATCAGCTGCTGTCTAAATATATGCATATATGCATTTATCTTTTTATCTCTAGACAGTTGGGCCACTGGGTCAGTCGCCAATCTATAGCCAATACTGACAATCAATCAAGCTAACTGTCGCTGGGCGATTACATTAGGCGACACCAGCGATAGGCAATTACATATTGTAATTAGAATCAATGAAAAAGCATTTAAATTTAAACTTGAAAGCTAAAAACGCGTGTGAAAAATATTGAAATAAAATATAATATTTTTTTAAAAACTAACAAATTTTAATATATGTACATATGTTGCACAGCTAATAAAATATGTGATTTAAGGCATATTTTTTAGACAAAATTCTTGGTTTTGAGAAAAATCTTATTTTTTATCCTTTCGTCAAGATATTAAAATTCTCAAAAATAAGGAAAACATCTTAACATTGTAAAAATTTAAAATAAAAAAAAATTATTATTCAATTTTGTTATAATTTTTTTGCATTATTCAATGTGAATCTATTTTTATTTACACAATTAACTTTTGAGAATACAAATAAAATGCTTACAAGATTTCAAATCAACAAGCAGGTCAGAAATATTTTATTTTTTATCCCAAAAAATATTTTCTAGTCTGTTAATCCTACAAGATATAACTACAATCCAATGTTAGCTACAATCAGCGTAAATTGCTTTCTTATAACCAAATGGAACAATACATGAAAGAACCCCCCGCATACCTCTCATCACTCAATGCCAAAAATAACTTGACCCGCTGTTGATTTCTACTGAATTCAGTTGTAACAGTTACTGCTGTTAGATAATTTCCCCTGTAATCACGCACTGGGAGCATGTATCTATATCTCTATATCGCTGTCCACAACCACAACAGACCTTTCTCTCTTCCTATCCGCCTCTCTATCTGTCTATGTCTATCTCTATCTGTGATTTGTTGCCACCCTGTGTTAGCGCATTGGCATTTTGTTTACAAACAAATTGTCAGTTTGCTCTTGTTTGACCTGCGCAGTGGCAAAGATACTTTTACTGTTACTGTTACTGCTATTTATACTCTGCCCATTGCCATGAATTTTCACTGCAATTATGTGTATGTGTAAGTGTATATGTGTGTGTGTGTGTGTTTGTAATAGCTTCCGCATTGAAAATGTAGGACCAAAAAAAAAAAAAAAACTTTTGCAGCTTCTATTTTTGGGGGTCACCTTAACATTTATTTGTGGTCCTCCTACAAAATTGCGTGTGTATTTTTGAGCTGCGTTTTAAATTGCTGCAGAATATCGATTATTATTATTGTTGTTGTTGTTGCTGTTGTTGCAAATGGGCTCGTTTGCCAGTGGGAAATGTACACGTCAGCTACGCATACGAGTATGTAAAAATAAACTACCCCACAGAGGCGAGCATTGAGGTGAGGAGTGTAGGGAGGAGAGCTGCGCAGTCAGCAGTCAGTTAAATTGCAGCTTACTTAGGCCTACCTGGTCGCAGTCAACCCCCCCTTTCGTCCTCTTGGCCCCCAACTGTGAGAGTGTGAAATTATGACATCATTTTGTTTGGGTGACATTTTTAATGCTCAGCCCGTAATGCATAAATTTTGTTAATATTTTGGCAGTAGACGTATGACATATGCGCAGGGATCAGGTTATTCCCAGCACACAACAAAACAGAACAAAAAATTCACTTTCAAACTTGCCCTTTCTGGTTGTTTATATCGTAAATCAGCTAAAAGGACGCGCTGCCTGGCACCAAGAAATTGAAAACAAACCCAAAAGGCAAACACAACAAGCACTTGATGCCTTTGTTTGCTTTGCATGTGTGTGACGGTGTGACTGTAAGTGCCCAGCAGTGCCAGACCTCAAGGAAAAGTTGAGGAATCTGTGAGGAATTGTTCGTAGTCGATAGGTGCTTTGTATGAAGAACGTTGAGGACTTTAACATTGTGATGTCGTACAATCGAGGACTGAGGAAACCTTCCTAAATATTCCCTAACCTCATGGAATTTTGGCAAATGATCACCAGGCATTTAAGTGAAAAAATATTAAAATTTTATGTTTTTTTTATTATTTTATTTATTTTATATTGGTTTTTTTTCTATTTTAATTTTTTATTTTTGAATGTTACTTTGAAACCGGGAACCCGAACTGAAAAGTTCAACAAAACGTCAAGAAATGACAACAACATCAAGAAAACGTTAGTGACAATCAAGCAAAGAGAATTTTGGAGCTGCAGGGTGTCTGTATCTGACAGATACATTTGTAATTACAGTTACAAAGAGTCGTTGACTAACTTTCGAATTAGAGTTTGAGTCAACTTAGGGCCGCAATGCGTGCCATTTTGGGATTAGCGGACACAAAAGTCGCTTGGGATTCTTGCTACCTGTTATTATTGTTATTACAGGTAAGGCGGGCAAACTGACAAACTGCCGCGTCAGTTGGCAGTGCGTTAATGAAAGTCACTAATGCCAGCTAATGATGACTTAATTGTTTTAGCCAGCCAAAGGGCCAACAAGTCGCGACTGACCCCATAAAAGGCAAAGTCTAGTGTAAAAATAGGCTGCTAAACAAAGGAATGGCCAAAACGAGTAGAACTACTTGGCTATTTGCAGTTACCGTATTGCAACTCACTCTTTCCTTCAGTTGTTGCCAATTAAAGTTGCTGGCTGCGATGCCTGCAGTCAGATTCGGCTCGTTAGTTCAAGTCCAAGTCGTGCTGATCTCGGCCAAAACTAAAAATGTATCTGCTAGATACACACATACTCAACTCGTTGCCAACATCATCAGCTGTTTGCTGTTTATGTTTTTTTCGCGCTCATATCATTTTTCTTTCGTTGGAGCGACTGCAACTGCACAGACTTGATTTATCGTCAGCTCGCTCTAACTTCCATACTCTTCTTCACAACATAGTTCCATCTTCTACCCAAAAAAAGAAAGAAAAATTAAAAAAACAAAACAAAAACAATGAGACGGGCCTGCAAGACCTGTTCTCTCTGCACTTTTGCTGCATGATTCACTTGGGGCTTGTGATTGGATTGGATTTGGTATTGTCTCCTCATATAGAGGTATTGCCTATTGCCATTGTCTGTACCCTCGTCAAGCAAAAAAAAAAAAAAACAGAAAAAAAGGTAGTATCAATTCTTTATTTCGTTCTTTTTTTTTGCGGTTTCTAGACACTCTTTGATGTGCGCTTAGGCATTTCTTTTATTTACGACCCAAACACACACATATACTCACAATTTCATGTACAAATTCTTGTTTTTACCTTGGCACTTGGCCAACAAAATTGAACGTCAAAATAAATATATTAAGAAAATCAAAATACAGGTGACAGCATTTTGTTTAAAAATCACATAAACCTGATCAATGAAACGCTTTAGATGTGTTCATTAATTCCACAGATTCAGATACAGATTCTTACATGATTTTTTCAGGAAATAAACTGAAAGGCTAATTAAGATGCAATCAGCAAGACAGTGACTAAAGTAATTCATAATGCCAAAAGTTGAATTTGCATTTTTTCCTTGTGAACCATTTTTTGTTGTTGTTGTTAATGTGCTTTTCTGTTGACTGTTGACAGCACAAACAGCTCCATGCTCTTCTTCTTCTATTCTTTCCCAGTTATTTCCACAAAAAACAAAGGCTGATAAAGATCTCAGAGAAATGCTGAAAACGTGATGCAAGTCAAATTTATGGCTAATCGAAAAAATGGAATTTCTTGAGTCAACAGATTCGCCGTTTAAGATATGCTCTAGGGTAGAGTATAGAACTTTTAGCTGACAGGATGGACAAGTTCTGGCGGAGCACAGAAGAAGGGTCAGACTGAGAAACACACATACACACACACACATACACTCGCCATCACACACATACACTTACAGAAAGTGTGAACTCTGCAAAAGGTACAATCAGAATTTTTTTTTAGTTTCCGTTTATTTTTATTCTGTTATTTGCTCGGCTGCACTTTTTTCTTCTATGTATGTTTTATATGTATCTAAAATGTGCATAAAACAATTTCAAAAAATATATATAAGTGTGCATGAATGTGCAAGTTGGAGCGTACATATATGAGCACACATATGTAAATTTCCAAAGAAATTTTCGCTTTTTCTTCATCTTCTTTGCTTTTGCCATTTTTATGTTCACTTCCGCAAAAGAATTTGTTTTGCTTTTTGGTTTTTGCTTTTGCTTTTGATTTTTTCTTTATGTTTTCCTTTTCTGTTGCTGGATTTGTATTTGTGATTTTGTTATGGGGGTTAAATTTACACTTACTTGCTTACTGCTTGGGTTTATTGATCCACTGCAATCTTCGCTGCACACAAAATTTTATATCATAAAATAGATTTTTTCTTTAGCTTAAATCAAAGTTTTCTAAAAAGATTAAACTTTCTTAATACACTTTTGATTTATGTTTTCATCAATATTTTTGACGAGTTTAATTTTTTGTAATTTTTGTTGTGGTGCAGAGTGCAGAATGTTTCTGAGGGGGGTGAGTTGAAGTGAAGTAGCAGCAAGACGAACAACACAAACTCCGTGACGTTTGCTAACGACGACTGACGGCGAGCGAATGAAGGCAAAAGGGGCCTCCAGTTGGTTGTCAGTTTGTCGGTTGGTTGCTTGGTTAGTTGCCCGATGTTGCTGCTGCTGTTGTTGTTGCTTTTGCTGTTGTGGTTGCTGTTGCTCGTGGTGTTGGTTGGTAGCTCTACAGCTGAGCTCGACACACTTACCCTGTTTTTGCTGTCACTGCCACACAAACAAACGCTGCTGCGCCTGTGCGAGAGAGTTTCCCAGACTACGTATACCCGACACCAAGAATCAAAGCAACATCAAATTCTTAAGGGCTTTGTGGCATAGCGAAACACATAATATATCTTTCTATCGATTATTGCAAGTAAACAAAGTAATGGTTTTAATATTTTTAAATTTTAATAAAGCTAATTATGTTTTTTAAAACAAGCATAAATTAAGGAACTAATAAGGTCCAGCGGGTTAAACTATTTTTAAAATAAAAACAAACTGACAAAATATATTTCATTGTCAAAATTAAAAGAGCTGAGCTTAAATACAACCTCACATTTTTTTACTCATTAGAAACTACTTCTAACATTTAGGTAAGGGTACAACGCCTTCGATCTGAACTAGCAAAAACAGTGTAATTAAATTCTCTTTTTCTCTCTCGCATTGGCAGTCCTCTCCCGCAGTCAGCATTAGCAGCTGACTTTTGTTTGTACACAAAAATCATATTGTAATCGAGCGCAGTGCGTGAGAGTGTGAGCGAGAATGAGTTTGAGAGTGAGAACAGGTTTTTGTGCAGACTAGCATCTTGGGAATAAAATACAATTTTACTGAAATGCCTAGTTCTTAAAAGCAATACCTAAGTAATTGTCAAACATTTAATAAAATTAAAAACATTTGTAATTTATTCTGATCGAATAGGAGGGGAAAACCCCTCAACAGAGGCCTTGAATTTAAATTTAACAGTCAGTATAATCAATAACATTATTTTAACGCAAATTTGAGCCAATCGATAACAGAACAATGTTAATGCTCTATTGCTCGACCGCCACAAACTGTCGTTACGCCACCTATGGTTTGGCTTTAAAAGTTTTCATACAATAAATTGAACTCAAATGAACGAATCGAATGATTCATAAAACTGAACTATATGAACTACAATTAGGCACATGCAACTCTATTATTGATGTAATCGGCTATCGTTATCGATAGCAGATGCACGTGTGGAATATTTTTGCAGCGCATATTATAAATATTCTGAGCCAAAATACATCTTAAAAATGGGCCGACAAAATCGATCGCGCAAACGCCGCGATGAAATGAATAAAATAAAGAAGGAGCGTTACGATGCCAAGGAGTTAATTCGCCTGAAGAAGACGCTGGGACTCTTGGACGCAGATGGCAAGGAGATAAAGATGGAAATTGGCGAAGTCGCTGAGATCAAGACACCCAAAGAGTTTAAAAGAGTGAGTTCTGGATGACATTTACTTGAAACCTTACTTACATTACTTTCGTAGGCAATGAAATCCAAGGAGGAGAGAGAACTAATGTACGAGCACCAAGAGAGCTTGGAGAAGGGACAACCTGTTGTCCAGGTTAATGAGAATACAGGTGTTGAGCACGTTTACAACAGCAAGACCCTCAAAGATCAGTTTGGCAACTATCCCGCCTGGTTCAAAAAGAAGAAGACTGCCAAGCGTCTACGCAAGAAGCAGCACGCACAGAAGAAGAACTTCAAACAGGCCTGGACAACGGTCAATGTGCCGCTCTAAACTCTAAAACTAAAACAGGCAACAGGAAATTGCCACGCCTAGTTGTTAAGCATAATAATAGTTTAGTAACTTTTGTAACTTAAGTGCTACAAAGCCAACTCTTAGCTTGTTAGCAATAGAGTTTTTTATTGCATATTAAAGCCTTAAAATTACACGTACATAAATTGGTTTAACTTAAAAACAAATAACACTAGGTAACAAGATTGCAATTATTTTCTAACTTTTATCAAACTCACTTTTCTGATGCTTTAAAATTTTTTTTCTTTCTTACTTCAAAAATGTGTATTTCTAAAAGATTGACTTAAATTTAAAACTAAGTAAGAATTAGGGTTGTGCCTATAAGCATTAACATTACTTTTTAACTAGCATTGAAAACAGGAGTGGTTATGAAATTTCATTAGCGTTAAAAAACAAATAGTGCTAATAAAATTTCATTTTACTAGCATTTAAAAAAGTAGTGCTAATGAAAATTTTTTTAAAAAGCATTGAAATTAAAATTTTTTTGGTGGCATTAAGGAATTAAAGTAAAAATTTCAATTACTTTTAATAAGAATGATTAAAAGATGAGTTCAGAAAGAACCAATTTCTTAATAAACTTAAAAAAGTCACCACAGAAAAAATGTTACTGTGATTTTGTCTAAAGAAAAAAGTTGATTTGCTAAAAGTTAGAAACTGGCTGTTACCAAGTGATAAAGCTACTATATAACTGCCATAGCGGAAACATGAAATATCTTTAAGGTCTTAAAACTAAACGGAGAGCAGATTTCGAGAATTGTGATGACAGAATGTTAGCTGCATTGCACAGAGAATCACAGGGTGGGAATTAAATTAAAATTAATCCAAGCAGGCACACTTCTTTTAGACTCTACTGTATGGAACAATAGCTGCGCATGCTGCTCAAGACGCCTGTGGTAACCGCATCCAGACGACGTGTATTTGCTGTCCACATGTCCGTGCTAACCAGAGCCCGAGACGAAGTCAAGGGTCATTCGGATTTCTCTGCCAGTTCCATAGTTTCAGTTGAGTCCGTCTCCTGTTGTGCTTGCTGCTCCTCAATGCTGCCGTGCATAACATTAGGATTGCTTTTTAATACAGAGCCACCCGTAAATCCAAGAATGCCGCATCCCACGGCTGCCAATCCGCCGGCTTTCATGCCAGCCACCATGCCAATGGGTCCACCCACACAGGTGCCCAGCAGAGCACCCACCACCGGATACATGGCCTTCTTGTAGGTGAGTGCATTGCGTAGATATCCCTCTCCCACTTGGACATTTTCCAGTGCTTCCTCTGCATTATCCGCTATGGACTGCACGCTCACTGCCTGTTCCTGGGTCAGCTCTCTCATCGTGTGGAAAACACCCTGCAGATCGTAGATTTCATGTTGTAAACGCTGCATTTGATCCAAGCAGGCTTGTCGCTGGGCCAATTGATGCTCCTCCAGGTGGAAATCTGCCTGCAGCTGTGGCAGCGTGCTCTGCAAAGCAGGCACATTATCTATATCCACGACTTGATCCTCGTCGTACTGCGAACCCAGCGTGGAACTCGGCGACTTCAGCTGCAGGGCTATACATAATCAAATAAGTATTTTCTCAAAATCTGCTTCAGGAATATACCTAGTCTATGCTTACCTGCAAACTTGTTCATGCCGTCAAAGGCTTTGGTTCTTCCGGGCTTTATGAGCTCATCAAATCGCGGTTTATCCTCATCCCGCAGCTTCTCCCGCAGTGTGTCCATTTCCAGAAGCAGATTCTTGATCTGTTTTATCACTCGCATCGCATTTAGCTCCTCCTTCTTGATCTTCTGCCAATCGCCGAGTGCCAAACTCTTTTCTATGTTGCTGCGATGATTCTGCAATAGTCCGAGATGATGAGGAACTGCCATGTCCTGGAAACGCTGCACCGACACCTCGGCCTGCTTCAGTGGCAACTTAACGTTATCTTCAGTCATCGTTGCACTTTGATTTGATTTTCTCTTTCTGCTGTTGTCGCAGTGAAATTGTCAATGAATCTGTGGATTATGCGGGCGATTCCCACATCCATCCACATTTACTTTTGCAGACTCAACCACAAGATATGCAGTTCAATATCTGCTTTGTGGTTGCCCTTTTCCTTCCTTTTTTAACTTATCGTCACACAGCTGCCTTTGCAAATTGCAAAAAATGTTTGTTTTTTTTTCTAAATTCCGTTTGACACTGATAATATTTCTTTTGTTTTGGTTTCCATTAAAATTGCAGCTGGTTTTTGTATTATTATTTTATGAAGCACTAAGAGAAAGGTTACGCTCTTGCGCTCTCTTTACACAAACAATGTGACGTCACAAAGTAAGACGCTCTATGGCGCATTTAGTAACTTAAAAATTTGTTGATACACAATCACTGTTGCCAGCTTAGCTATATTATAGCTAGCACTGGCTATTTTCACAGTTCGTTTCCTAAAAATATTTCAATATTGCTTTTAACCGGAAATCTGGCTATTAAAATATATTTTCAGCTATGCTCTGCTATTAATATTTGTTCTAAATAGTGCAAAAGGGACCCCAAAAACGAAGTTAGATGGTTTCAAGCCAGATACAGCTATTTTTCCTCTAAAAAGTTGTCAGCACCGTACACATTTAACAGCACACACCCACTGTTATCTTAACGTGACTGCTTTCTAGCGCTGCCAACTTACTCAGAGTTGCTGTCAGCTGGCAGTACCAAACTGTTAAAATTGGCTCGTAGCTCGTTTGAAATTCAAAATGTGGCGAATACAAAAATGTATTTATTGGTGCGCTATTTTCTCATATATATTATATACAAATACATGCAAATACTAGACACATACACGTCAATAGCAAAATGTGGTCTTAAAAACTAGAGCATTCGGTTTTAATACATAAATTTATGACACGTTCGCTTAAGTACTAAATGAACTTATAAATTGTAACATATATTGCATTTAGAAACTACGGAGGCACTTGCGTTCGGGAATGGCTTACAAGCAGGAGCAGCTACAGTTACACAATCAGAAAATGGATACGTTTAAATTAACTAAACTTTTAATTGCTAGCGTTAAAATGCAGTTCTGTGTTGGCGCTGGCACAAATTTTCCGTCTAGATTCTAGGGACAGTTGGCATTTGGGCCATTTCGACATTTCATCAGCAGATTCAACATGCCTTCCAGCTTGTTAGTGCGTGATTCTGTTTTGTAGAGATTCGTCTGAATGCGACTCACATCCTGCGTTTGCTTCTCCTGCAGGAAAAATGGAAAATTATATAGTTAGTTCAATAAAGAGAAACTCTGACATACCAGTGTGCTCAGCCTGCTTTTTAAGGTGTCCACCACGCTGTAAGTGGCCTGTAAGGACTTCTGCAACTCATTGGTGTGCACTCGCTCATTGGCCAGCGAGCGTTCGATCTTCTGCAGTCGCGTGGCAACCTCTGCATCCGTATCATCAATATCATTCTCCAGATCTCGCGCCTCAAATGCATCATCCACATGGGAGGAAGTCTTGCGGCAACTCTGCTGATCCGCCTGCAATATAAAGCCGTGTCGACAGCGACAGAAGTAGGAGCCTGGAGTATTCACACATTGCTGATCGCAGGGTTTCTCCATCTCGCATTCGTTGACATCCTGTTCGCAATACCGGCCCGTAAATCCCGATGGACAGCTGCAGGTTTGGGGCGCCGTGCAGTTGCCACCATTATGACAGCGCGTGGTGCAAATAGCTGAGGAAAGAGATATTTATTAAGTAACTACAATTAATCTACTGGCAACTTTACAAGTCAAATAATGTTGTAGGACAGAAGACAAAAAAAAAATTTTTTTTAATAAAATTTTTATTTATATATTATTAATTTAGAGACCAAATAATGACCAAATTGACAATTCGCATGAAAATCGGATTAGTTTTGACAAAGTTATGCAAATTTGAAGTCTGGTAAATACTTGGACTGGCAACTTTACAAGTCAAATTTTTTCTTGATTTCGACATGATTTTTTACAAGAAAATGAAACCTCTCAGAATTCAATTTAAAGTGTCGTTTTATACTAATTGGGGCACCAGGAGTTCAATAAAAGTGAAAACTCAAGATTTAAAATTTTGAAAAAAATTTTTTTTCCAAAATAGCAAAGGGGGGAGTACATGATGTTTATCGACAAAATTCGAAAAATAATTTTTTGCTTAAAAATAATTATTTTTAAATGCAGAATCAATCTAAATACAAAATAATGATCAAAGTGACATTCCGTTTGAAAATCGGTTCAGTTTTAACAAAGTTATGCAAGTTTGAAGTCTGGTAAATACTTGGACTGGCAACTTTACAAGTCAAATTTTTTCTTGATTTCGACATGATTTTTTACAAGAAAATGAAACTTCTCAGAATTCAATTTAAAGTGTCGTTTTATACTAATTGGCGCACTTGGAGTTCAATAAAAGTGAAAACTCAAGATTTAAAATTTTGAAAAAAATTTTTTTTCCAAAATAGCAAAGGGGGGAGTACATGATGTTTATCGACAAAATTTGAAAAATATTTTTTTGCTTAAAAATAATTATTTTTAAATGCAGAATCAATGTAAATACAAAATAATGGTCAAAGTGACATTCCGTTTGAAAATCGGTTCAGTTTTAACAAAGTTATGCAAGTTTGAAGTCTGGAAAACCTTGGACTGGCAATTTGGGCACCAGGAGTTTATAAAATTAGAATTTTGACTCCATAACTGTTATGTTAAGTTCCTGCTTGCATATGATACTTACGTTTCATGCACGCATCCGAGTGTGGCGTCTCCCGGCTCCAGCCTGAGCAGCAGTCGTAGGACATCTGCTGTGCCGGCTTATGCTTGATGACATCCCGGTAGGCCTGCTCGTGGACCAACTGGACTCGCGTGCACATCTGTCCGGCATGCGTGGGCGGCTGACAGGGTGTGCTTATGTGTTTCCAGGTGGGTCGCGTATACACCTCCGTTGTCTTCACCGGCATCGTGATCGTACGCTGTTGCACGCAAATGTGTCGTCTGTGTGAGAGCAAGAGAGGGAAGAGAGGGATGAGATCAGCACAATTTTAACGACCCACAATCAACGCATCAGAAAGAGCAACGGCAAAAGTGAAATTGAAACAGCAACTGCAACAGCAACGGCAACTGAAAATGAAACTGAAACTGACTTTTCCAGCTGGCCAGACTGTCAGACTGAATGACAGCCAATTACTGTCATAATAAAGACTGGACAACAGGTTGGCCAGCGCCCAGCAGACTGTGTTGCATCTGTCGCCTCCAAGCTGGACAATTGTCACAAGTGTCCCAAGACCGACATCAAATTGTACAACTTGCAGTCAACACGTCACGAGAGGTTGTTCAAATCAGCGATGAAAACTATTTGAAACGGTTTTCTATTCGCCGAGAAAAGTCAGCTTGAAAGTTTGGGAAGTATAACACGGATAAAGAGCAGTTTAAAAAAAAAAATAATATTAATTTTTTAAAATCATAAGCCTTAGGAGAAAAAATCTAAAAATACCCAAATAGGTGGTTTAATAAAGATATATTCAAATTTTCCATAAGTATGTAGGGTATCCAAGTAACTAGCTTTTTAACAATTTTTAAATTAAGTTTTGGTTTGTAGCCCAGTCTAGGAAATAAATATCTTAAAGTCTTCTCATAAATTCATAATATGTATTTCTATTTATTGGTTAAACATGTCGTATACGTAATAAAGCTTAATACGTTAAAATTACAGTGACTGTTAAAGTGTAATTTATATCCTAACTCTAACGTTATAAAATTTAATAATACGAATATTTATGGCAGATATAAACATATGACAGTGACTGTCAAACTGTTAACTCAAAACTGTAAACACATTGTAAGACCGCAAAAGACCTTTGGCCGCAAGCAGCAGCCGCAAACACACATAAATGCTGATAATAAGCAGTTTTTGAAATTCCTTTTTGCTTTGTCGATTTTTCGAACTGCCAAAAAGCGCAAAACAATAAAAGCAGCAAAACTGTCCGAGCGCGCATCCATAAATTGCAAGTAGCGCGAGTTCAATATTGGCCAGGAGTGGTGGGAGCAGTAGCAGGAGCAGGATGGGAGGAGGAGCAGGAGGAGTTTGGTTCACTGGTGTCGTAATTGGCAATGCGGGCCAAAGCCAAACAATTGCAGGCGCATGACGTGGTCAGTGGCTAACTGACTGACTGAGTGAATGACAGACTGACAGACGGACTGACTGACTGACTAACTGACTGACTGTTGACTACCGCTTGGAGCTGAAACTGGTGACGCTGCCTGCCTGTACCGTTGCTTACCAAATTTGTGACTTGGCCAGGCTAATAAGTATAAGAAAGAGACGTAAGAAAAAGGGGCAAGAAAAGGGGCAAGTCAGTGGCCAAAGTGGCACCGTTGCAACGGTCCTGAGAGAGCTTGGAACATTTAAGCAATTTCTTTATTGCAGCGCATGCATATTTATGCATATGGCAGGCTGCCTTAACTGGACTGCCTCTTGTACCATAATTCTCACGTTATTTATGCAACACTGTGTCCAGAGTGTTCTCAGCATTAAGGGCGCCAGCAGCACCAGCAACAACAACAACAACAACAAACAACAAAATACGGAAGTTTTTCTTTTGAGAGAATAAAAAGAAGAAACTGTGCCAACAATGTGCAACATGAAATGTTCATTCTCATACACAGACTCATACTCATTCCAATTCGCGTTCCCATTCCGCTGACGGCATAAATCTTTGGCAGCTTCCATGTCCAGTCCGTCTCATCCGGAGACCGCCTGCAGGGCAGCCAAAAACACACATGTGTCTGTGTCTGTGTCTGTATAAAATGCCTTTGTTTAGAAACGTTTAGACTAAAATTAAATTTGAATTTTTAATTGTTAAACGCACACTGAACACCTGTGGCTTCAGCTGCAGCTTCACGCTCTGACCCTGCATCGAAACTCAAGCAAAATAAAATCTTTAACAGCTGCCGTTATATATGGTACATTGTATATTGTTGTACTTTTATATAAGGCATTAAACGAGGCGAAACTTGGGACATTATACATTTTTTTAAAAAATTATAAAAACATCAATCAAAATGTATTTCACATGAAATTGTACTGCATGCTGGGCAATTAATCAAAATAATTTAAAACTGTTAAATTTTATAAGAAGTGCAGTCTCCATAAGCTTTGCCTTTGCTTTCCTTCTGCAAACAGACAGACGAACAGACAGCTGGACAGCGGGACAGACATGCCGAACATGGGCCAGGTTTTGGGTCTGAACTTTAAGTGCGGTTTATTGATTTACGATTTATTTTTATTGAACGCCAAACGGAAATTGATGAGCCACTCTGAGCCTCTGTTTCTGACTCAACATCAGTCCAGACTGCAGGCCAAAAGTTGACCCCCAGCTTGAGTGTGTATATGTGTGTGTGTGTGTGGGCGTTTATTTAATGGACTGCAGCGAGTTGGCTTAATAAATGACTGAACATATTTATAGACTCAAAACACAAGCAACCTACAACTTTGTATGTTTTTAATTCAAATTAAAATTTTTATCAATTTTTCTAAATTTCTGAATACCTTTAGATAAGTTTATTGTATAAATTTACTTGTTGTTGTTGCTGGCTCCAAGCATTTATTTATTTAGGTTTTTAATATTGTTTTTCAAACTGAATGCAATAAAAAAGTTATCAAATTTTGTTCAAGAAGCTAATTAAACTATTTGTATAAAAATGTAAAAATCTTTTTAGTATCAAAAAACTGTGATAAAAGCTGTGCATTATGGCTTATTATTTTTTTAAATTATTATAAATACTATTAGCTAACAAATTCAATATTTGAATACTCTTTTTAAAAAATAAAAATTCATAATTAATTTCATAATTATATTTAAATATGTTGTTGCTTTGCACAACATAAAACATGTACCAATAATTCCTGAGCTGGTAAAATAAACTTCAAAAAATTAATTAAACGTAACAAATTCAAGTTTACAAAGCCCTTTGTTTATACTGTAGTTTTATATGAAATATCTTTATTGTTATTGAAGTTGAGAGAATCGTTGCTCAAGTTAATTTTCTTTTGTGAAGACTATAATAAGTATATTTATGCAAGCTTAAGTCTATAGAATCTGAACAATAGGGCAGCTTTGGCAAGTGAATGGGTTCGATTAAATGACTGAATACAGTATGAATTCGAGTATATCGTGCGACTTGAGCTATAGTTAAATCATTTTTATGAGCTGTTTCTGGAAACTAGCCCCACTCGGGGGTCATTTTCTCACAATCAGCAACGGTAACCGGTTTATATAAATGTTTTTTGTCAATGTTTACAACTGCAGCGAAAACGCATTTAAAATGCAGTTAAAATATAGGCAACAAAAGTTGGCGACACTTAACAGCTATAAACCGCTTTAGCTTTGGCTTTAACTTTGGGCTTTAGCTTTGGCTAAACCCAAAACGAAAAACTGCAGCAGAAATATAATAAAAAATACAAATATTGTTTATAGCTGTGCTCAATATGCATATGCGAATGTATGTTAAAATGGTGAAAACGTTTAAGGTCAAGACAAAAACGAAGTTAAGGAAAAGCAAAGCAAATGATTTTAGAGAGTAAAGTTAAGGCCAATCTTTGGCTAACTGTACTCACCAATTGTGGTTGTGAACTGGTCAACTAATCTGATTTGTTACATGAAATTAGAATCTAAATTGGCCTGGCCAACAGAATGGAATTGCAGCTGCCATGGTCTGGATAGGAAAGGAAAGAGCAGGCCAGGCCAAAATGCATCATTAGGCATTTGCAACTGCAACTGCAACTCCCACTACCCCTTAACAGTAACACGATGACAACCACGACAAGAGCAAGAGCAACAACCACGACATCAAGCAGATGAAGAAGAGGAAGAAGAACAAGAAGTCGAAGAACAACTGCGACTACATTGCATTTTTAGACATGCTTCCTGGTGCCTGCTCAGCTGACTAGTCGCAGTCGCAGTCGCAGTCTTAGTCGGAGTCGGAGTCTCTGTTGCAGTTGCAATTGCCTAGCCTGCCGCTTTATTTGGCTTTTTACTTAGCGTAAAATGCAAACGCCCCTGTGACCACAAGGAAGACAAGAAGACGACCAAGAAGACGACCAAGAAGACGACGACGCACTGCATCAGAATTTCTAATAATATTTCAGCCATGTCCATTCCAGGCAAGTGCAGCCACATTTGCCGCTTTTAGTTTTATTTCTTCTTTATTTCTCTTTTTTTTTTTTGTACTCAAGAATTATTACAGCACTCAGGCAGCAGGAGTTGCTTAACGTACATATATGTATACAGTCGACTTGTGCATACTCTACTTCTCTTCTAGCTGTCTAAGAGTATAGAGAGAAAGTTATAGAAATGGAACTGAGTTAATAAAATTGACATTTATCATTCTCTATATCAATATAAGTGTTAACTTACATATGCTTGTTATTATTCGTAGAATTATCTATATTTTTTTTGTATATTTTATTACTTGTATTCTTAATATATTATTCTGTTATTATCTTTATTTTCATTATAAATCGACTATTTTCATTTTCATTACAAATTTATTCATTACAAATTAATTTTTTTTTTAAATAATAATATAATTTTTAAGTCCTTATGCATCTACATATATTTAAATAATTTAAATTTTTTTAATATATTTTTCAATCTTTAGTAATTTTTAAAACTATTATTTACGGTGTTATCATAATAATATTCAAATTTTTTATCAACATTTTGAAATTACTATTTTCAATATTATTTTAAATCCTAATTTTTCGACCATATTAATTTTCTATTTTACAAATAAACTTTTCAATAGAACTTTATAAATGATTTAGTGAGAAAATATTAATACTATTAGACATGTAACTTAATTGTTACAGTTCGTTAAGAAAATCTGTTTTTCTTGCTAAATTCGTATACCCGTCGATACTCTAACGAGTTCAGTGTAAAGAAACCGCCAGTCACGGATCTGTCTAACCGCATTGAGTCAGTTCTAATTTGGCCGTAAATTTGTCTTGCTCGCAGATTATGCAATAAAAATCGCACAAGAGACTTTTCTTCTTTCCACTGGCGAAAAGTGAAATGAAAATTGTAGTCGCATTCGCCGCTTGTCAGACTGACTGTCTCACCAATGAAAACTGACTGAGAGAGGGAAGATCAAGTGCCGCAAGCGGCAAACGCATTGCAGTTAATGTAAGGTGTGTTGGAGTTTCGAAGGTGGAGTTGAAACTGAAGTTGGGCCTGATTATATGCTAAGGAAGTGGGCACCAATAAGCCAAAGAGGGCCCAAAGTGGGGTTCAGTAACCCGTAAGAGTCTCAAGCACATTTTCCATACCAACCAACATACAACATAATCGGGGCCGATAAGCGATCTCTTGCCATGGGCCTGTCAATGCGTTGCGCCCTACTAATGCGGCCCTGTCTTGCAACCCGAGTCGTTGTTGTTGTTGTTGTTTATTGTGTGGAGTGTAGAGTGTGAGACTGGTGTAAAGCATGATTAATGCCCCAAACTTGTTTAAACAACAGCCGTGTCGAGCCGTGGCCGAAAATCCGATTAGTGAGCAATGCAGAAGCGGCAGAAACTCAGACCCAGACCCAGACCAAGACCAAGACCCAGACCCAGATCAACAGCCAAGTCCAAATGGAGTATGGAGACGTGCACGATTTCCATTTTTCTATGGAAACTGCTAACAAAAGCTGCACACAAATTTTCATCAAATTAACATATTTTCGGCTGTTATTTGTGACTCGCTGTGAAGATTGAAATCGAAAATCGCGTGAAAATAAAAAAAAAAACGGTTGTGTGTAACTTGCCACTGCGAGTAACGCTATCAAAAATTTGAAAGCGGCAACTTTGCTCCACTAACGATGAAGTTATTGTTTTTGTTGACACGTTGCCTTCTCTTTCCGTTTCCCCTTGCTGCCCATCTTTACACTGAAAAAAAAGATCAACTTCTAAAATCAAAAACATTCATATTAAATATTTTGTTTTTAAGATAAAACCATTTTAGGACCTTATTGCTAGTACTAAAAATAAAAAATCGTAGTTCTTAATGCAAGATTAAAAAAACTGAAATTATAAATATGTCATATTTTATTTGAAGACAATAATAGTACCGTGGTGCTCTGGTTAGAGTCGCCGCTTCAGTTGAAAGCAAGCAAGGGTTCGAGTCCCACTCCGTTACAAGTAAAAAAAAGAGTAAAATCAAATTTTTAAAATGATCAAGCCACAATCAAATTTATATATAAAATAAAAAACAAAAATTAAAAATTATAGGTTTAAAATTCGTCCAATTTTTTTTTTATAACTTAAATTTAAAGAACTTTTATTCCTATAATAGAACGTTGTTTTATTTGAAATGTTTTCTTAATCAAGATGTGTATTCCTTATTTACAAATTTTATGATCTCGACGCAATTTTTAGACCAAAATTCATAGTTTTGTGACGTTAACCAAGTCTTTTGAACATTATTTTTATCAGTGTAGCGCCAGCGTTTGACTTTCCAGCTGCAAATGCAGTCGTCATCCTATGGTATCCAATTGCAACATAATTAAGTAAACCAAATGTTGCATGCCGTGTCTCGTTCTCCGTCTTTGTCTCTGTCTCTGTCTCCGTCTCTGTCTCTGTCTCTCAATCCTTATCTCTGTTGGTGTGGTGCATGTTATATGGAATTTTGTGCGTCATGTTGTTGCAAGTTGCTCGTGTTTGTATTCGTGTTTGTGTGTTGTGTTTGTGGTCGTGTGTGGCGCGCAGGCGCACAGTTTTGTTGTCTTTTGTACTCGTGTTATGCCTGCAAGACAAAGCAACCCCCGCACACCCCGCCACACCCACTGCGGGGTCTCAACGGACAAGTTTACAAGTAATATGTCTGCCCAGCTGTCTGTCTGTCTGACTGTCTGACTGTCTCTGGCTCGAGCCTGGGCCTGGCAGCATTGCATTAACCCAATTTTCAACTTGAGATGCGAAGCTGCGTGATTTGCAAATTACAGTGTCGTTGTTGTAGTTGTTGTCATTGTTGTTGTTGTTCTCGTTGCTGCTGCTGCTGCTTTGTGAATGTCTGAGAGACAGAGTGTCATGTGTATCTGACTGTATGACTGTCCCTCTGTCCATTTGTCCGCCTGTCTCGATTGTGTGTGACTTACTCAATTCTAACCATATAAAAAAACCAAACACACACTAATTGCATTGATCTTTGTCTGACTTTGTAGGCTAACACTTGCCCGATTAAGTCAACGTTTGCTTAAAAACAGTTAACCGTTCCGAATTCCATTTCCAAAACTGGAATTAATTACCTTATGAAACTCTACAACGTGTTTATGGTTTCCGTTTTGAAAAGTTTCACTTTGAAAGGTATTACGAAAATCCAAAGTGATAAATTACTTGAATTTTTATGGATTATATGCGAAAATTTTGTAATGATTATTTAAAAAAATATAGTTTCGGAATTCCTAAAGATGGCGGTTTTTTCAAAATTCAATGTAGCTAGACTTTCTTGAGACTAAATTAATTTTAAGCGAAGTATTTTAAAAAACAAAGCCTAACCATTCATTTTGAAAGATGAAAGGATTTTCTCAATTTTTTCCCCTTTGATTATAACAAAAAACATTGATTTATTTAATTTTAAATAGTGTTGTGCATTTTAATTTATTTTTTTTAATCCCACCTTGTTGTTAAAATAATTTTTTACTTAGAAAGTTTGAATAAGAATATTGATGATTCTAATATGTTTTGGACTAAAAAATAAATCTCTTCAGATTTCAAATTCCCATAACTAAATATATTTATCTAACTATGTTTCGATTTTTCTTTTTTGCAATTATGCATAAAAGATTAGTTTTTTGTCTAAATTAATTGTTTTGAAATTTCAAAACATTATACTTCTTTAGAAAAATATATTTTCAAGATTTTTTTTTACCGTTTACTTCAACAATAACATACCAAAATAAAACCTCTTATCCTCATTTAGTTTTATCATTCAATTCAGTCTTTTGTTTAAATTAAGCTGCATTTTGTATGTCATTTTGTGTGTGTGTTGCAATTGTGTGTTGTTGCACGTGTTCGCCATATAGTTAAGCACCCACAGTAAAGTCTATTTTCTCAACGACTCTAAGGAAAAACTCATTAAAGATGAAGTTGCTGCTGCTGCTGCTGCTGTTGCTGTTGCTGTGGTTAATGTTGATGCTGTTGCTGTTGCCTGGGCCAAGGTTTTACCCTTGATAGCCCCGACTGATGGCATGACTTGGACTTAAGATAAGGCAGCACAGACTGTGGTGCTGTGGCACGTGTAGGCGTGCCCCATGAAGCATAATGCTTCACGGTGCAAAATGTTAACGAATTTTCGCAGGCCGCATTCTAAGTGCAGTTTTTCCAAGCGCAGCATATCAAATCATTCATTCACTCGAGCTGAGCTCAAGTCGAAGCCTGTGTGTGCCTCGTAATTATTGTGCAGGCAACGAGTTGGGGCAAGTTGCCCGCCTTCGATTGTTGACAAGCAATTTGCAGGCGGCCAACTGCAACAACTTTGCAACTCAGCTGTGCCTCAGTTTGTGGCAATGTTAGAGGGTCACAATGTTGCATAAAGTGCACATAACTCTTTTTTATTTTTATTTTTTATTTTTTTTCGCATTGTTGTCTCATTTGATTTAAGTATTTTTGCCAATTGTTGTCGTTGTATGTTTATGGTTGCAGTTGCTTGTAGCTGCGATTGAAGTCAAGGCCCTGCTTTGTTTTCCACTACTTATGGGTCTTAGATTAAAAGATTGCCCGGCTGTGGCATGTGGCCTTTCGATAGATCCCCGAAAAAGTAAACACCTTGTGGCAAGACCCACAATTAATACATGTTGCACTGTGACGCAATCGGCGCCACAGTCAAATCTTCCATCAAAGCGTGCGCCAAATACAGACATCCATCAATTGTCAGCTGCCACAGCAACTGCAACTGCAACAACATAAATTAAAATCATCAACAGAAGCAACTGGCAGCAGACAAGCAAACAGCTGTTGTTATTTGAGTGAGAGAGAGAGAGAGAGAGAGAGAGAGAGAGGGGGGAAGGGGTGGGGGGCAACTTTATATATATTTTATAGTATCTGCAAATCGGCGAATATTTGACGCTGATTAACACCGAGTTACAGCCGGCGGCAAATGCAATTGAAACGTTTCACGTTGCACGTTGCAAAGTGGCAAAAAAAAAAAATGACGGCATGAGGCGTGTGAATCTAACCATGGACCATAATATGAGCAGTCATTTCCATATCCATTATTGCAACGAGCAACGCGCAACGAGCAACTTGCAACACTGCAACTGCCTGCTGCACGTGCAGTGCTTAAATAAATAGAAATAGAGGCAAGGCAACGATAACTATTTTATTATTATTTTTTTTTTTCAGTAACTACAGTGCACAGTGCAACGCATATGCCACCAAATGCGGCAAGTTATGTAAAACAGGTTTGTAGAACACATGCCACATGCATGTGGAACCACTGTGCGGCAATAGCAATTTATGACTGATGATGCGAGTGCTACGTTTGCCTCCTGGCGGTTTTTTGGCAGTTTCCGTTGTTGTTGTTGCTGCCACATTAATCAAAATGTGTCATAACTAGCAGCTAAATTGCAACAAGCCGTTGCCAAGCAGAGCAACACCTTCCACAGCTCAGCTGAAGCATCAGTTTTCAGATTGCGCATACGCCGCGTTGTCGCTTTGCCAATTGCTATTTGATGCTGATTGTTAAGCTGCATTGTTGTTGTTGTTGTTGCTGCATCGTGTGTGTGTGAGTGTGTGCGTGTGCGTTGGCATGTCTTTGCCCTTAAGTAGACGCACATTAATTCCAATTAGAAAACATCAACACTGCCAATTGAAAACTCGTTAAAGTTCATTACCTTAAAATGACCATGCAGACAGCAGCAGCAACAACAGCTACAACAACAATGACAACAACACTTTAGCTGGCAATTCAATGCCATAACACAATCTTAGCCAGATCGTGGCTTTGTACAATTGCGTTATACTTGTAGTTACATTTAAGGAGCTGCAACAAGTGCGCATTGATTTGCTGCAATTGACACAACAATTGAAAAACTAAACAAGTCGCGCACTGCACTTAGCCTTGGAGCTAATAATACCAATACCAAGCTCACACTTCAATTAGAGATGGTACAGAGATACGAAGAGAGAGAAACCAACAGTTCAATTAGAGATGAACGCGTGACTCGAAATAGATAACTTGCTTAAGTGAAGTTAACTAAAGGTTTTTCGCAGTTGATTTTAGCTTTTCTAATTCTTTAGTATTTTTTTTAAATATAAATAACATTTTGGACTATATAAATAAAATACTAACTAATCATAATACTGATTAACGTTGTCTCATTTTTGAAATTTCTCATATATCTTTTCATTTTTAATTTGTTTAAAGTTATTTTGTTGCTTTAATAATATTTTCTCATTTTGTTTTTCGTTCAATGCTCCAGGATTATTTTTTATATAGTGTGACCAAGTCGAACCACGAAAAGTTATGATAAAATACTAGATAATTAAACTTATATAATAAAATATATACAGGCCTATTTAGTTGAATTGTTTATTACTTAAAAATTATAGTTTTCACTTTATCAGACTTAAGTTCACCAGCTCAAAATAAATTCCATACGCAAAATACTTTCGAAATGTTAAATCTTGTACATTTTCTATATTTTTAAGTAAAAGCTTTAGAAAAATATTTTGAATACTATCAAGTGCAATATCGGAAACCAAAATACTTTTTAAAAAACAAAACTAATGAAATGTATGCAATAATAATTTAAATATTTTCCACATTCAAATATTATTGGGGTACTTCTTTTTTGGTGATCTGATCTGATGTTTTTTTATAATTTATTTTCGTGACACGCCAGAATATAAATCGCGTGTTAAGCTCTAATTAGGGACAATCACAGAAGGTAGCTGGAAATTAGTGGCGTCCGATGCAAGCTGTTGGGTTAGTTGAATCACTTGAAGCTGTTGAATTTGTTGGATCTGTTGGAACTGTTGTCTTGCAGTGACATTGAAACTGAAGCTTCAGCTGGCGTGTCATAATATTTAAATAATTTATGAGCGATAAGATAAGATGCTGCAAAGGTAAACTAGCGGCGACAGCTTTGGGGCAATTTATGGCTGCCATAGCCTTGACTCTTGCCCAGCTGATAAATGCAATTGGACACGCCCAGACGGAGAGAGAAAAATACAAAAATAAAACAAATCACGCATACGCCCCAATGTACGCAGAAATACCTTAGTTATATCAACTTACCGCTCCATCTCCTTGGCATCTGTGGGATAATTGCGACTGATTGTGTTCGTCTCGTAGGGATCCTCGGTGGTGCTGCTGCTGGTGGTGCTGCTGGCGGTGGTGCTGGGCGCCGTTGTGGTGTAGCTGTAGCCACGTCTAGCTGGCACCAGCGGTGGCACTGTGCCCAATCCCAAATGTGGCGAGCTGGCACGACGATTGAGATTTGGCGGTGGTGCAGCGGTGGTTATTGGTGGCACATACTCATAGCCACGCCCACGACCCGTGACCCCAATGAACTCCACATCCTGTGTGTTGTCCTCACCCTTGCCAGCATGCGGTGGCAGCGGTGGTGGCGGTGGTCCAAAGGTATTTGTATAGATGTTGTATGTGTTGTAGTCCCATTCGGTGGGTCGTGCGGCGGCTGCGCCCTGATGTTGATGTGGATGCTGATGCTGATGCTGATGGAGGCGACGTGTCGACACCTTGTTGTAGGGATTGTGTGCGTGGTGCAGGCGACGCAGACGCGTTGTTGCCGTGTCCGTGCCACGCGGTGGTGTCATTGTCACACCCGGCAACAGCTCCACCTCAGACTTGACACTGTGGTGCAGATGTTGCAACTTATGTGAGCCAACATGATGACGATGCTGTCGATGTATTCGATGGCTATGCAAACGTGTATTGTTGTTGTTGTTGTGGCTACCTGTTGCTGTTGTCGCTGTCGCTGTGGCCAGCAGCAACACTGTACAGCACAGCAACAACACAAAGCTGATCATTGGACTGTACTGCATTATCATGCACTCGAAATTGAACTGCAAAGAGTTAAAGAACAGAGAACAGGAATATCTTTATTAAGTGACGAATCAAGTGCTCATACACATTGCCATTCAACATTCACTTTCAGTACAGAGCGATCCATCGATCCGTAAACTCATTCAAATTCCTAGTCACTTTGCACGCCTCGCTTAATGTAAGCAACAACACGGATCAAAAGTCTCTGACGAAATCTGTCCGTACCCAATGTCCTCTCGCTCATTAACAATTCCTTTGTCTCCCAGCGCCGACCTGTCCATCAACAGGCCCCCAGACCACAGACCACAGATATCAGACTCAGCCCTCAGTGTGTACTCGTATAATTTAAAGGTATGAGTTGGAGGTGGAAAAAATAATATGAAAATGAATGGCTAAAGTGGAACTTCAATGGAACGTTCGTTGAGTGTTATTTTAAGCACTTGAAGTTGGGTTTGTTTTAGACAGAAGGAATCTAGACAGATTGCTTGAAAATGTGTTGTGTATGAGTGCAGAAAAAAATAATGAAAACTGCAATGAAAACAGTAATGAAAATTGTAATGAAAGTTGTAATGAAAACAGTAATGAAAACACTAATGAAAACAGTAATTAAAACAGTGATGAAAATAGTATTAAAACAGTCATGAAAACAGTAATGAAAACTGCAATGAAAACAGTAATGAGAATTGTAATGAAAACTGTAATGAAAACACTAATGAAAACAATAATGAAAACAGTATTGGTACCTGTGTCGACAATGGAAAATGAAAACTGTATCTAACATTAATCAAATAATAACGACATGAGTAATATTAATCAAAACAGAAATGTAGCCAAAAATTGAGACAGATATTGCTAAAAAATTAATATATGATCAAAGGTAAACATAAGCAATATCTAGGTAAAAAGTAATGAAAATATTAATGAAAACAACAATAGAAAGCACAATGAAATGACAAACAAAAAATTGAATATAAATGGTAATGGTAATGATAATTAATAAAAAACCTAAAGATATACTTAATGCCCAACATATGATCGACATTTAAAATAGAATTACTCTAAAGGGCATTCATATATGAATGAATGTAAGCATAATAAAGAACAACGAAAAGTTCCGAACCTGGGGCCACAATTCATTTTCATGGTCGAGTGGCAGCACTTCACATACTTGTATTCCCAGAGAGTGAGGAACAAAGGCAATTTGTAATACATGACGTTGTTGCTCTTGTTGGATAAATCATAAAATGAAATTTCATAAAATAAAACAACAAACGTAACGCGTTAACAGTTAACTGAACCGGCAGCTGCCAAAAAAAAATAAAATACACGTAAAACAAAAATCAACAAGAAAACTGACCTGAAATGAAGTGAACCCAAAACCGGAAGTGTGCTTTGTTTGTGCTTTAAAGCATATATATTTAATTTTTGATATTTATCAAAATTTCACGCAGTTGAAACATCATTTGTCAACACGTTCCACCCCCGCCCCCTTCCTGTCCCATCCCCCAATTCGGAGGCAACGCAATAAGTGCAATTGCTCAGTGAGCTTATTAATATTCATTGCCTGAGACTGCCATCAAATGGAATTTATGGAGCTGCTCATTAAAACTTAAAAGTTGGCCTAACATGTGTTGCTCTTCTCGTTGCTCCAATTACAAAATAATTGAAAAACTGACAACAAAAAAAAATGGAATGGAAAACGCTCAAAGCGATTACCAATTGCTGATGCTAATTAAAAAAGAGCCACAGAAATTAATATGAAATAAAAATGAAAAGAGAGTGGCAAGCAAGAGATGTTGCAATGGAACTTGGTTTAAGGAAGCGGCGCGAATTGAAGTCATCAGGTGCGGCCTTTAAGCCGCTTAGTAAGTGAAACCCCAAAAAAGGCTTGACTGCCCGTCTGTTCAACTGACCGACTGTCTGTCCGACTGTCTGTCCGACTGTCTATCAGTCTGCCAAATGTTCGGCCAATGTCAGAAGGCAGACCACAGCTCAGTTGTCATAACTTCAGCGCTGTTTCCACGAAATGCAAAAAAAAAGGTTTTTCGGGGCGCCTCTTAATCAAAACTGCAGACACAAAAAAGAAACCAAAAAATAAAAATATATATACAAAATCAAAACAACAACATATATATTTTTGATACCGTTTCCATTGAAATCTAAGCGAAATCTAAGTTCAAAGCCGCGTTGACAACAAACTCATTCGCCTTGACCTTGCCCCTTGCCAAAAATGGTCAGCGCAAAGATAAATCAAAAGCCAAGCCACTTTTTTTTGTGCTTATAGCCAACCCACAGGCAACAGGCAACTGAAAACTGACGGCTTAAACCAAAAGGCGCATTTGGCTAATATTTTAATATATTTCTGATTAATAGCCAACATTTTAGGCATAGCATTCAATTTTTAAATCACAAAATATACCTGAGAACGGTGGCAGCTTTAGCTGGAATTTATCAATAAATTTCCCATTTTTTTTAAAAAACTTTTCTTAATGTGGGAATGAGGAAATTAGTGTGTGTTAAATGTTATTGATTTGTTTTCCCAGCACATAAATCACAGGCTAAATACTCCATGGCTCCCAGTTCGACAACAGAAGCAGCCGCAGTCTCAGTTTCTCAGTTTCTTAGCGTCAACATGAAAATGTCAACTTTATTTTTGTCAAACTGACACACACACACTCACACATACAAATGCAGACAACAGAAGCTGTGGGTGTCCATGGTTGTGTGTGTGTGTGTGTGTGTGAATGTGGCTGACCCAGACATGAGCTATGGCCAATGAATCACAAGAGATGCGAGAAGCAGACGAGATATAGCTATAAGTACATATAACCACATAAGACAAAATACACAACGACAGTGGAGACTCAATAAGGAATACTTAAAAATTTAATATTTAATTTTAATTGAAATTTAAAAGGCGCATTTTAATTAAAAAATCATTGATGAATAAAAGAGAGCATGGATTTTTTAAATGAATTGTGGAAAATTTTCTTAAAAAAGTATAATAAATATCGGTTTTATGCTACATGCTCGTATATTAGAATTGCTAAAATAATTGCAGTAAGTCTTATATGTTCTTAATATTCTTGATCAGTATTAGTTATACGCTGATCCTGTTAAAAGTAAGACTATTCAATATTGAACTGATTTTGCCTACTGTATTTTATTGATATAGTTAAGCGATCTTCATCAAATTTTAGCATATTACAGCTAATATAGTTAGACTTGTCATATTTATAATAGATTCGATTAATATATAAATAAACCTAATGAAAATAATATAGTTTTTATATAGCAAACCTCAAAATAATTAAATTAATCTACGAAACATGTTTTCAGCATTATTTTAATAAGAACACTCCACATTTCTTAACACTTCCTGTACACGAAAGCGTGTGTTCACTGTAGCTACTATTCTCTGCATATAGATACACATAGTTGTATTTCTATGACAGTCCCCAGAGTCTGTACATTTGGGAACTGCTGTGAAATGTTCCGGGAACGCGCCGCAGTCATTTTATTAATAAAACTTTTGCATTTCTTCATTAATCATTTGAGTTGGTAAACAGAGAGAGGTGCAAAGAGGGGGTAGACCAAAGAAGCCAGAAGAATTGACTAAAAAGTACTGCAAAAACTTATGGCAATTGCTTAATTATTGTGGGCATTATATTAGACTTTTATGCAGCGATTTGAACAGACAGTTTAGCGAGTGTTCAACCTGTTTACACACACATTCACACACACACGCACACAAAGTAGGTGTGTTTAAGTGTTGGTGTTTGGGCATTTTTCATCATTTGGTTGCCGTAATTTAAAGTAACAGCTCCTCAGCGTGTCCATTTAAATGTTAATTAAATGCTTGGCTGCCTTTCCCTCAGAGTTTTTTTTTTCCGACTTCAAAATACAGGCACAGCCTTTTGCCTCTTTATATATTTTGTGCAATTCAAACAGCTGCGTTTTTATTTATGTTTTGTGTAATCGCAGCAACAGCAACAACAACAACAACTACAACAACTCTTTTTAACATGCTCGCAACACGGCGCGCCTCAAGTTCTTATAAAGAGATAAACTAAGAGCTTAACGCCGCCTGCCAACAACTAACAACCAACAACAAAAATTGTTTGGCAACTTACGCACAACAAATTGGGAATTCAGTATTTTGGTATTTTCAAAAATTTCGTTTATTTCAGACGTTTATTTCGGCGCTTTAAATGAGCCGCCAAACAAAGATGAACTGTTAAATGTTTTAGATCTCTTCAAATGGTTCCATCATTACAATTCATTCACTCACCTATCAGGGAGCTGGAGTGGAAGGGGGTTGACCACCCAACACCCATCCAAGCCACTGGAAAAGCAACGAAATTGTTTCGTTTTTCAATTGGAAAACTCAATTGAACTCATTTTGGTTTGCGGCGAGTTCAATAACCCGTTCAAACAGCAGCGGATCGTCAGGAATATCTTATCTGACAGATCATCAAATATGTGCCTTATGGTCTGGCTGCATATTACTCAACCTTGTTGTTGTTGTTATTGTCTTCTGACAACATTTTGTCAGCTTTCTCACGTTCACATTAAAGGCATGACAATAAGGGAGGAAGGGGGAGTTGAGCTGCCCCAGTTACAACATTTATTTCATTGCCAACAATTTGTTTAGTGACCAGCATAAATATTTAATTAAAATATTTAAAATTTCTTTTATTTCTTATTCATTTTATGCAAATTCATTGAGCGTGTTTTGTATCTCGTTTACTTTGACGTTTGAATTTGTATTTTTAATTTTACACTTTTTGTATTGAATTGTGTGGTTTTTTTTTATTGTTTTCTGCAAGATCAACAAACTGGCTGCTTATATTGGCCGGCAGAGAGGAAAGAAGGGGCTTGCTATTTGTTTACACTTTACTTTCAATCCAATTAAAGGAATGTGTTTCAAGTCTTGCGCCTTGTGTTTTCTCAAAGTCAAAAGAAAACTATGCGCAACATGCCACAAGCCGGACAGTTTGACATTTTGGCACCACAACTACAAAAACATCAAAAAAAAGTAAAAAAAATCAACAACATCAATAAATAAGCAAGACCAAAAAAAAAGCAAAACATCTCGACTTCAACTCAACTCAACAAGTTCAACTTCAACTTCAAAAGTCCAGTTGAATAACAATTGCAAAAAAAAAGAGTTTTAAAATGGGAAAAAGTTGAAAAAAAAATGAAATAAGAGTAGTAAATTTTTGGGTATATGGAAGATTAAATACTCTTACACGATATTCCCATATATTAATTATATTATAGCTACATGAATTCAATTTATTTCGCTGATTTTGAAATTTGAAATTAATGAAAAAATTCAAGTTTTCAATCAAGCTACATTTTTTAAGCGAATTAGTACACTACATAAATTTATGCTATTTAGCTTTTAAACTTAGGGAAGTGGACAAATAGTCGGACAAATTCCTCCATCGACTCAACTTTTTAAGCTGATCAAGGATCAAATGACTTCCTTAATGCATTACACATTTCGCAACGAAATCATAATACCCTTAGCAAGTGTATAACCAGGTTGTTTCAAGTATTTTGTAGACGCTGCCTTGGCCAAGTCTTTTGCTAATTGCATTGCAGCTGTAAAAGGGGCGTGGATACACGCCCACGCATAGCCCGCAGTCCGAGTCCGAGTCTGAGCTCGAGTCCGAGTCTTTGTTGTCTGACTCTCTGGGTCAGACTCTGTAACAGACAAAAGACATAAACTCCCATTTTACCGTTAGCTGCGTTATTCATGCAAATGACTTTGGTTAATTAGAAAAACAGAAACACAGAAAAACTGAAAAAACAGAGAAAAACAACAGATGAAAACAAGACAAACTGAATAAACAACAAGAAATATTGAGAATTATGGCTCGTGCTGCAGTCCCAGCGAACATAACATGCGCTTTAACCAAAAGCATAATTTACGATACACACACACACATACATACATAACTTTGTAATTTGCGCAAATCATAAAAATAATATTTTTATTGTTATTTCAATTTGCGATTCTAAAAAATAGGCACGATCTATTTAGAACGATCGTGACAATGTTACAATTCTATCTACATACGAGTTTTAATGAAAAATATATATATTTTGTAGACATATATCAAACGTCATTCTGTGGAAACGGGAAACTATTGGATATGTTTCATTCAATCATTTCCTCACACGTCATTAACAATTTGATGACACTCGAGTTTTGCGAAATTGGAGAGACTACTACTATAAAAAATAAAGGCAATTCCTGAATCGAACTATATAACTATTTAATTATGGCTATAAATATGTTGATCTATTGCATTCAACTTTAACAAGAAAACTATCCCAATCGAATAATTACTTTATAAGATATTTATTAAAAAATGTTCATGTAATACTTTCATAATAGAGGCCTAAATTGAAAAGTTAAATATTTCAAATATTTTTTATGATTATTTTAATTTTTTTCTAATATATTATATATTTATATTAAAAGGATTTTATATAAATGTTTTGGAGAAATTAAAGTAAAGCGAACTTAGGAGTAGTTACTTCTTATTTACAGCAAATGTGGATCTTTTTTTTTTAATAATAGTATAAAATAAATATATTCTTGATCGGGGCTATAAAGAATTGAAATGCCTAAGCATAACTCTTTTTTTTCAACACGCTTGCTTATATTATTTTTTTAAGCGCCTCATAGATATAATATAATTAAATTGTTTATGCAAATATGATGACAAAGGTCAGTCATTACTAACAATTGTCAATAAAATTTTCATTTATCATATGATCTTGCTTAAGATCCCTGGGTTTTATATCAACCCAGAGAAACTCTAAGATATTTGTTGTTTCTTCTTGTTGTAAATACCTCAACTGTAGTGTAGAGTATATCAAGTCAAGACCGTAACAAGATTAGCACATGCAAATGCGTTGTCCACCGTTTCATATGCGATTTTGAGCAAGATGAATGTACTCATTGAATCAACTCATGCGACACTCACTAGGAAGTGTCACACGTCAGTTGGCATACATTCAATACATAAATAATTACTTACAGTTAATTATAATTAACATAAAAATTAGCATTTAACTTACGCGTTGTTTGAAACCAATTGGCCAATCTCTGCCTGGATTATCGCAAGATAATCAGAAGATAAAGACGTAAAAACGATTTCGGGTCGAGAAATAAATCAATGCACAAGCAATTATGTCAAATATGCAATCACAAAACAATAAATTGGGAATATATTCTTCACGCTGACATTTAACAGATACGCGGCATTTGCTTTTGTTGCCTTCATAAATTATATACGCGAATATGAGAGCTGCTTTTATTAATTTATTTTTTTATAAACATTTCTTAAAGATTAAAAGGCGCTTTAGCTGCTTCCGTATGCCAAACAAAAAGATTGCAAACAAATTGTTGAAATTGAAAGAAATAAAATCGAACGATCACTGATCACGCATACGAGATATTGAGTGATATTTGATCTATGCGAAGATATTTGGCCACGGCGGAGCTAAACCAACTGATCGCTTAGAAGTCCCGAGACGAACTAAACGTTACAAGCCGAAATAAGCGAATAACCGAAGATCGACAACGAAGTGAAACGAAACCGATTCCGAAACCGAAAGTCCAAGTCCAGTTGATGATCGTGTTGCGACGATCGGTTTAGCTTCGTTTCGTAGAACAAGTTCGCTTTCTTTGTGTTCGATGAGACAAATGAGACGAACTGCGAACTGGGAAGTGGAAACATTGCAACTGCAACTGCAACTGAGCTTGTTGCTGATGTTGCAGCTGTTTTTTTTTTTTTTAGTCTCTTCTTCTGTTTTTGGTTGTTTGACGTTGCGCCCCCGCTTGTGGCAAATAGTAGAAGTAGAAGTATATGTTGTAGTTTTGTTGTTGTTGTTGTTGTTTGTTGCTGCGGTTTATGCTTTTTATGGCCCTGGTTTCTGCAGTTCTTGGCGAGTTGTTAAGTTAAATATTTGCGCTTGGCTAGGCCATCCCAGATCCCAGATCCCAGATCTTTCACAGAGATGTGCCACAGTGTAAAAGAACTTGTTTGCGTGCCCTTGCCCAATTGTGGCAGCCAAGCCAAGAGGCAACAAGCAGCGACCATTGCAGCAAGCTGTCACCATAAGCGCTACCTGCCTGACCCCTTCCCGCTCCCACCACCTTATCATGTTGCATATGTCAAAAGGATTTGCGTTTGCTTCTCACAAACTGGTTGCCCAGATTGTCGACCAGCTCATAAATCTCATGATGTGCCAAGACATTTGGCAGCTTGGTTAACAGCACTCACAAAAGGTGCAACACAGCAACAAGTATCAGCATTTATTGGGCTATTAGCAGCCACTTGTTGAGTGGCGACTCCAATTCGGACACCCACGCGGCAGATGTAATCAAATAAAGCATAAAAGCTGATAGCACACAATGGAAACAGAGGGCAGCAAAAGTGAGAAAGAGTAACTGCAAAGAAAGGGAGACAGAGAGAGATAGAGAGAAAACTGGCTCAAACAATTAACTGATAACAATTCATTTGCATTTTGTGTGGGCTGCCCTCATCAATGCGTGTGTTTAGTTAATTTGACAGCCATTTGATGAGATCTTCAGATCTTCACTCCCTCCGACCTGAACAGAGGAAGCAACTGACCAAATGCGACCAAAAAAGACAACTCTTAAGTGGCAATCGAATTGAATCTGTGAAAAAACAAGAAACACTCTACACAAATAATCTTAAAGATCTCTAAATATAATACCTGGTAACCATTTAGACGTGAAAGTCGGGTATGCTTAAAGTCAACATTATATACGTAATTCGAAAAAAAAAAAGCCACTGCTAGTTCTGTTTTAGAAATTACAAAATAACAGTTTCACAATTTCTTGTGAGATGACAAAAAAAAACAGATAAATTATTAATGTGAAAAAAAAATTACAAAAGATACATTATTAATAATTTTAGTTTTTCTTCACAACTTAATTTATCTGTTTTTTACTTTGTCATCTCAAATTTTAATGAAGGGTATTTACTAGTTGCGCTCACTAATATAATTAATTTCACATTGTTTTTACCTCTAGGGTATGACTGAATACATGTTGACTTTTAAATGTGCTTTGTAACTTTAAGAACTCAAAGAAAGCTCACTGAATTCACTGATACTTTATGATAATCTCTCTCAGATCTGTTACTTACTATCATATTGCACATTTACAAAATAATTGAACCAAATTTCCTTAATTATTTCCCAGAATTCATTCGCTCTGGTCGAGCAATTACTGATGACTAATTGAGTTCTATCCGAAATTGAGAAACCAAGCGCACTTTAAATGCTCTCAAGAATAAAAACATCATTTGTAGATGGAATGAACATAAAATTAGAACTTTAACTTGGACTTAAAGTTCGATGTGTCAGCAGAATCGATGTCAGGAATCGTTGTTGTTGCTGCCAGAATGCAATTTGTTAGTTTTTGTAATTTGTTGTAATTTTGCATTGCGCTGTCATGCCAGACGTTTGTCCAGTTTTTTTGTGGGTTGGGTTCGCCAATGACCAATTTGGAGCAATATGCAATGTCATATTGGAGCCTACGACCCCACCCCCCGTTAGCCCCCTCACACGGATTGTGGTCCAAAAAGATATGGCCATAAATTTAAGCGCATGTTGTCAAGCACGTTGGCAAATTGTCAAACGTATATGCTGAAAAGATCTTTTGACACTGACAGCTGCAGCACATGGCGATAATTTATTTGATCACGCTTTCCCAGACGCTTTTCCACCCCTCAACCCACCTCCAACCCCCCTGCTTTACCCCTTTAGCTTGACGGAAGCGCACGAATTGCCAGAGACAAAAGCGAATCTCCAGTTGGAAATAAACCTCAGTCTAAGCATCGATCATTGATCGTAGTTTGCTGATCGGTGATCATTGATCGTTGGCCTTGGCGCCTTATTAAGTGTTGTACATTTCTCACAACAACTTCCTCGTTGTTAAGGATAAGCAAATGCATTTCTATAATTAGAGATGACACCAAATCAGATATTTTAAATTCTTCTACTCATTGTTGTTGTTGCTAAGTCGGCTTTGCTTTCCAACTACATTTAAATGATTACAATTTTGGCTTATAAAATCAATTTGACATTTGTTGTAGGCTTAAATAAATTCCAAAAATAAATACATCTAAAAATTGAAGAACAACATGTTCTCGTTTGCCTTCTGGAGAAGCGAGGCAAAGAAAAATCAGCGCGAGAATGTCTCGCAAATCTGGAAGGAATTAAATGCAACATTTGTGACGTAAGAAATGTTTTACATTCACTAAATTGTTATAATATGTGATCGTCGAATTGCAGCTTCCTCGGTTGGAGCTGGTTAATTTACACCATTGCCGTTATTGTCATCTCCATTTGTGGCTACTTCGCGTACTGCGAAAGCTGTCGAAGAACTGAAATTGCAAGACGTAGACGCGTTATTCAGCGCGCTCAGGAAAGGTGAGTTTAATAGATTTAATCTAGAATTAGATAACAGGAATATAAATCAAAATTTTAAATAGTCAGTCTTAAGGGTTTCTCGAAACTCCTAATGATTTGATTAATTTGATTTTTTTTTACCTCACTGTCCTTTTTATTCGCACTTTCTGTTTTACACTTTTTCAAAAGCTTCAAACAGTCATAACTTTGCAAAAACCTTACCGATTTTCTTGCGGAATATCATTTTGATCATTATTTGGCCTGTATATTAATTCTGCATCAAAATATTAATTTTTTAGAAAATTTCATATTTTGGTCATCACTGTCATATTTTTAAATACCTTTACCTTGACACTTTATCAAAAACTTCAAACAGTCATTACTTTGCCAAATCTTAGCCGATTTTCATGCGGAATGTCATTTTGATCATTATTTGGCCTCTATTTTGATTCTGCATCAAAATCTTAATAACATAAAAAATTCAATTTTTAGGTCATCACTGTCATATTTTTCCTTACCTTTACCTTGACCCTTTATCAAAAACTTCAAACAGTCATAACTTTGCCAAAACTTAACCGATTTTCATGCGGAATGTCATTTTGATCATTATTTGGCCTCTATTTTGATTCTGCATCAAAATCTTAATAACATAAAAAATTCAATTTTAGGTCATCACTGTCATATTTTTCCTTACCTTTACCTTGACCCTTTATCAAAAACTTCAAACAGTCATAACTTTGCCAAAACTTAACCGATTTTCATGCGGAATGTCATTTTGATCATTATTTGGCCTCTATTTTGATTCTGCATCAAAATCTTAATAGCATAAAAAATTAAATTTTTAGGTCATCACTGTCATATTTTTCCTTACCTACCCCTTAAAACTTTATCAATAACTTCGAACTCTCATAACTTTGCCAAAACTTAACCGATTTTCATGCGGAATGTCATTTTGATCATTATTTGGCCTCTATTTCGATTCTGCATCAAAATCTTAATTACATAAAAAATTCAATTTTTAGGTCATCACTGTCATATTTTTCCATACCTACCCCTTAAGACTTTATCAATAACTTCGAACTCTCATAACTTTGCCAAAACTTAACCGATTTTCATGCGGAATGTCATTTTGATCATTATTTAGCCTCTTGTTTGATTCTGCATCAAAATCTTAATAGCATAAAAAATTAAATTTTTAGGTCATCACTGTCATATTTTTCCTTACCTACCCCTTAAAACTTTATCAATAACTTCGAACTCTCATAACTTTGCCAAAACTTAACCGATTTTCATGCGGAATGTCATTTTGATCATTATTTGGCCTCTATTTCGATTCTGCATCAAAATCTTAATTACATAAAAAATTCAATTTTTAGGTCATCACTGTCATATTTTTCCATACCTACCCCTTAAGACTTTATCAATAACTTCGAACTCTCATAACTTTGCCAAAACTTAACCGATTTTCATGCGGAATGTCATTTTGATCATTATTTAGCCTCTTGTTTGATTCTGCATTAAAATATTAATAATTTAAATTATTTTCAAAATCGTTTTTTTTTGTAGACCGCCACAGAAGAGACGACCGAATGCCGCGTATCGCGATCATCAGATCTATCGTCACATCATCCTAAGTGTGGCCAAGTATATGAAGAATCCAGAGGGAGTGCGTCCATTCATCGATCACATGGATCATCTGTATCCACTAAGGCACTCGCAGGCTGAAATGGCTTTGAATATTGGCCACAGTGGCACAGAGGCAAACGCAACACAGATTTAGTCAATAATTATAATTCGATAAAAATTTTTGTTTAAATTAGAAAATGAATATGCTTAACACTGTAAAATAGTGTATACAAAATTAATAACACGCACACAAAAATATATAAAAAGTAACAAAACTTGTCACAGTTCTTAATTCTGTGGCTAATTTCATTTGCGGCCTAAAAATATGCAATGCTATTTTTATATGCGACGCGACAGCGGCGTTCCAGCGCCTGGAAAACACTACAAATATAAACAAATGCCATGTGCGTCAAAAGCTCGCGGAAAAGCGTCGTCGTAAACTAGGCGAAAGCTCAACGCTGACTGCTCTTTCCTGTTGCGTGTTGTTGCAGGCGCGCACGTTCCAGCAAGAAGCGGTGCTTTCGCTCTCTCTCGCGCTCTCCCTCTCTCGTTTGGCTGGCTCTCTGGGCGTTAGTCCAATTGGAGTAAGAATTCAATGGCCCAGTCGCCAGTCAGACAGTCAGCGCGTTGCACGTACGCACGCAAAGAGCAGCAGCAGCAGCAGCAGAAGCAGCGCGGGCGCGTTCAGTGGTTGTTGGAAACAGTCAGACACACACACACAAACACACACACACATATTCTTACAATCATCTATACACCTACACACGGATAGACGGGGCCAGCAAACAAAATTTTCTGTTCTTGCTGTTCCGCTTCTGGCCACAAAAAAAAAAGAAAAAAAAGAAAACTGTTTCAGCTCATTTTTTGTGTTCCTTTATTTTGTGTGTCAATGAAATTGACAAAAAAAAAAAAAGCGCATGTGAAAAACGTTTATTGATATTAATTAAAGTTATGCAGCTGGCGAATTATGCAAATTTATTTAATTAACTTGTGAATAATTGAAAAATTCAAGCGCACACCTGCGCACATGTTCTCAATGTCTGTGTAAGTGTGTGCGTCGGGTGTGTATGTGTATGTGTATGTGTGTGTTGAAGGCTAAGAAAAGGCAGCAGCAGCAGCAGCAAAAGAAAAGCCAACAAGTAAAAAAAATATGAGAAATAAAAGCTGCAAGTGCCCCCAAAAACATTGGCAGCACGTGTGGCAAGTGCGTGAAAACTATCAAAAATTATTATAGAGTGAATATTGAAAAACGAGTGCAAATTAATGTGCATAAATTAGCAGTTCAAATCAATGACAGAAGTTTGCCAAAAAAATAAGTGAAATTAAAATAAAGTTAAATCATAAACCAAATCAATTTTCACTGTAAAGATATTTTAAAATCAAAAATTATTATTGGAAATTATTGGAAATTGAAAAATGTATCCAAATTAAAATAAATGACAAAAGTGAAATTAAAATTTAAATATATCATAAATTCATACAGTTTACCTTCGTAGTTAAGTTAGATAAACAGAAAACAAATATCATATTTTGTAGATTATATAGGATATGGCGAACAAAAGTTCCGAGAACTTACATTTATCTAAATTGTATTTAGAGCCCTAGTCTGAACTTTTTTTCACAAATATTTGAATTTATGACTATCTTATCATTTATTTCATTTGACTATTATTTAATGCATGCATTAAAATATTATTTGATTGATTTATTGGGGGGCCTTAGAACGCCAGTTTGGTGAGCTATTAGTCGGTTTCCCTATAAACGGGGAGTTTTAGCTATTGTCATAAATAAGCTCATACATCTGGCAGCTAGACATTTGATAGTTTACGACCGTTGCAGCCAAAAAATAAAGTGATAAAGACAAAGTGTTCAAGATAAAATGTAATAACTATACTTAAATATATACAACAACAAAAAATTATAAAAAACAACAACAAGTTAAACACCAAGAAATTTAGTAAAACGAAACCGAAACTAAATGTTGGACAACTTTCTGAAGAAGTCATGTCAAAGGTGAGTATAGAGTATAGAATATAGACACACCTAGAATACACACACCTAGAATACACACACACGCACTACACACATCTCGCACACACATACGAGAGTATGAAGTGAGATTCTGGGCGCATCCTACCTCAACACAAAAGCGAAGCAGCAAAGCAAAACATAAACAACCCCAAAATGGCCACAAAAGCCAAAGACATCCAAGCTCTGCCAGCAGCGCAGTCAGCGTCGACGTCAGCGTCCGCAACTCTGCAGATGTGCTTGAGAGTGCTTCAAATAGGCAGAGCAAACAACAAAATTCGCTTGAAAAGCTCAATGCAAAAAATGTTTGGCAAGCAGTCAGAGCAGTCAGAGCAGCAGAGGTTGGGCAGAGGATGGGCAGAGGTAGGGCAGAGACAGGGCAGAGCCAGGGCAGAGCAGCCTCCTTGGGATTAGCGCAAGTCGCTGCGTAAATATTGAAAAGCTCATTTGAGGCAGCGCTGCCAACGCTGTCAAAGGCAGCAGCTTAAGTTCATACTTATACTTATACTTATTTGTAACGCAGACTTTGCAATTTCTCGTAATATCATTTCGCTAGCTTAAGAACTTTTTCTTTGGCAATCCTTGCGAAATCTTATCAATATTAAAGCTTAGCTTATTTAGTTTTATTATATTAATTTACTTAGCTCCTCTTACTTTTTAACATCATAAGTTCTATATACACTATATTATGAAATTGTTTTAACAAAAATAATAATATTGGGCGCTGATTGATTATCGATAATTCGATTTTCAGGTGTTGGCAGAAAAATTTTTTAAAGCGTTTACCAGGAAGTATCAGTAGCATTAAATTTGTGTGAGGGAGCATGTTTTCTGGTGAATGCAACCAAATACAAATTTTAACTAACAAATCAACTGTAAAAATATATATTATAAATATCTCTGAAAACAATCAGTAAACTTATGCTTAAAAATTTTTTTAAACAAAATTAAAAAATAAATAAATGTATGTATTTAATGGTTATTTCTCAATTTTAATTTATCCATAAAAAAAAAATGAATAAACTTGATTCGTACTAAAACAGTCCTAACAATAATAATTAAAATTGAAATATCAAGAGTAACGGTTTCACTTTTTTTTTTATTTTGTCAAAACAATTACTTGACAGACTGTACATTTTGTTGCATGCTTATCTTTTGCTTCGCTTCGCTACATTTTGCCGCATTTCGCTTTTCTTTAATTTTTTATGTTCTTTATTTTATAGGCAATTTGTCTTTTGGCTGCCGTCGATAACTTTTGCTCTGTCATAAAAACGACTCAGCTTTTCCTTTTATTTTGTTGTTGTTGTTGTATTTGACTCGTATCCTTGCGCTTATCTAGCAGGAATTGCTCCAGGTCCGTTGGCTGCCGTCAAGTTGTTTATTTTGTCGTAAATTTGCCTTCAAGGGCGCGCGTATCATAATATTACACAGACATGGACAATTTATCGATCACACAATGGGAAATTTCACACCTGGCCTCCAGGGGGCCAAGTCTTGCAAGCTTAAACGCGTGTCGTCTTGTCGATTCAAGTTGAGTCGTGTCGGCGTTTTGCCTTGCAAATTGCGTGGCGCCTTCTTCAAGGTCGTCGTTGTGGCTTTTGCATAATTCAAAGCAGTCCGATCGTCGAGTTGTAGTTCTTAGCGAGTGCCTTTTGTTTTTTTTTTATTGACTATTGCATCCTCTTGCCACAATTCACACATGGCTGGCCGCATGCAACACTTTTTCCATGTCCAGCGTACAAATTGCATTGCATACTTCAAGGCTGCCGTCTAATTTACATGCCAAATGGTGCGTGCAACATTCTCACTTTGCTTTCTCTACCATTTCGACAACGAACGTAATTGTTTTTACTTCTATCCATGCCACGTATTCAATTAGCAAGCTGCAACTGCCACAACAAGACCTTGATTTATAATCTTTTTTTTATAATTATCATAAATATATTTAAATTATATTTTTTATTTTTTATGATGATGAATTCCATTAACATTAATATTCTACTCAGACAATAGTATATATTTAGTATATATTATATACTACACTATTTATATGTCACATTCCCTAAGTTGAACGCGCCTACGTCAAGATTTATGACCGCAACGTATGTTGTTGCCCCACGTCGTGTTGTTGCATCGCGTGTCCATTGCCATTCCCATGTTGTGCCCCAAAACATCTGTTATCACTTAGCTGAAAGCCAACAAGAAATTAGAAAGTAAGAGTGAATACATATTGCGGCCACAGTTTAATAGCAAACATGACAAAAAAAAAAAAGTAGCCAATGAATATGTAGAAAAGAAACAACAAGAAACCATAACAACAACGGCAAAGCTAAAAATATAAAATTTGTATATATTTCTTAGAGAATCTCGAGTGATGAGAGAATACCGAAGTGTTAATGCTCTGCCAGCTGTATTTATATGGACAGCAGATTTTTAAGAAATTTTTTGAAACTTTACGGGGAAATTATTCAAAAAAATTCATAATAATTAAAAATGGACAAACTTTAGGTAAAGCAAGTTTTTTCACATTAAAATTCAATTATTTTTAGATATTTTCTTGTCAATATAATAAGTTCTGCTATATCTATAGCATGTAGTACTTATCATTAAAAGAATGGTATCTTTAGAATGTTTCATTCCAATGACTTTAAAACTGTGTGTCTGTAGTATATATTGATTTAAATGGTGTTCCTTACAAATATATATGAGAATGTATACTTTCTTTATAGACTCGGAATTGCTTTCTTCAAAGCGTTGCTCATTTCCATAATAAATTACACCACTCTCTGCTAGGGTATAAAATGTGTCAAAATTAAAAACCATTCTGTATTAATGACATTAATAAAAGTAAGAATTAAATTCTTACAGACTGTTAGACACTCTATATTATTTAAATTGTAAGTGAAAACTTTTTATATTTATGAATATTCTACGTCAAAATGTATTTTTTAATTACATATTTAATCAACAAGTGTTCTAAAATTTGTCTTGATCTGTTTATTAAATATCATTTAATTTAATTTCATAATTGGTAAGGCAGGCATAAGGAGAAGTTGTTTTATATTTCAGCATTATCTATAGATGGCATATTAAATATAGTATTTCCTTTCAACAATTCTGTTCTTTCCCTAAAGTCATAAAGATCCATTTAAAATCAGTCAAGAAAAATAAATGACGACGTCAGCTGACATAAAGACAACGCCTCCAAATCTCACACACATTTCTACTCCCCCTTGTATTCCTCTTTCTATTCCCCCACTTCTTCCCATTCCCTCTTTTACCCATCAAGACAATTTTCAGCTGTGTGTGTCCATCTTGACGCCTTTCCTGGTCAACACAAATCGTGCTCTTAACTGACAATAAACATGCCCGAGCATTGCCAATGTCACACAATTTTTGGTTAGTGGCGAGGGTTGGTCGTATTTGTTGTGGGTGTGGCATGGTTAAGTTGCACGCCCCCTCCGCACACAGCAAACTAATTGCCTTAATGGACAAGAGCTCAAATTATGATGGAAAATGTTTTTTAAAAGGAACGAGAAATTATATCAGTTGTCGCCTGAAATTGCAGTTATTGTTAAGTGAATGGAAGCAGCTGCAGTTGCAAATTGGTTGAATGTCAAACAGAGCGCAAAACAATTGCCACATGCAACCATGCCACTTGCCACACTTGCCACACTCTGCAGGCAGTTGCAGCGACAGCGACTGTTTCAACAACGAGCCAATAAATTGCAAATGAAATACAAGTAGCAAGGATAGCTTCCCTCTCTCTCTCTTTCTACCTTCCTCCCTCCCTCTCACTCGCTCTCTGTCTCTTACGCTTTCACACTCTCTCGCTCTCTCTTTCGATTTCTATATATAACTGTATTTCTATTGATATTCAGCACACAGCTGACATGAAAACCAGAGGCATGCCTCATTTTGCCTCCTTGCCACACGCTGTCTGCCTCGCTTATCAATCAAACGGCAAATAGCAACAACAACAACAACAACAACAACTACAGTAATTGTAGACTGGCAAATTGATGCATTGACATATTGATTGAAGCACTGGCTTTGGCTTTGGCAGACTGCGCTGAATGTCAAGTTGCAGCATTGAAGCAACAACGTTGTCGTTGCTTTTTTATTGATTGACTGTCTGTCTATCTATGTGTGCTGTGTGTGTGTGTTGGGGGTGTGTGTGTGTGCCGGTATCAGTCGCACCACTGTCCTTAAACTTAGCGCAAGTTTTATTTATTACGCATACGTCGCGTTGCCAATGACGACAACTGCAACAGCGCAAGAAGGATCTAAGATAGTGGAAAAGTGAAGCAGCAGCCGAGCATATTTAGCTTTTCCTTGTCAAAAGTAATTTATAGCATTTGTCAGCTATTCCCTATCTCCTCTCCCCTTTAAGAAACAAATGCAAAGCGAAAACTTAGCCAACGTTTCCTGGGAAATCAAAGTCAGCGGCGGGAGAAAAAGAAAAGAAAGTAAAATAATATTAAAACTGCAAAAAGGGAATAAAACGATATAAAACTAAACACGGGTGCGTCGTCAAGTCGCTGAGCGTGTCCTTGGCCACCAGCGACGAGTAGAAGCAACAACAAAGCACAGCGCTGAATTGGGACAAATGAAAATATTACGTATACGCCATGTTGAGTGTGTGTGTGTGTGTGTGTGTGACAATATAATTTAATGAAATGGTTTGGGCAGCCGAGTTTATGACCTGCCCCTAAATAACAAAAACAACGAAATAAACTACAACTTGAACAACAACTAAAAAAGGAACGAGTTAGCAAATGTTTGTTTAGGAAAATTAAATAAAATATGAAAAAAATTAAAAAAATATAAAAATTTATAAAATATATATATATTTAGATAATATAAATTATTATTTGTGTTGGTATTATATTGTTTTTTATTATTATTCTTATAATACAAGAAGAATTTATTTATTTACAATTATTATTTTTATTAATTTTATTAATACTATGATAACAATTTGAAATATTAAAGCGAAACAATTTTAAAAAAATATTTATTCAATATATATAGCAAAAAAAATTATTAAATTGGCCACTAAAACACTTTTCAAACAATTAAATAAGAGATACATAGTTATTCAATTATAAGGATAATTAAAACAAACGAACAAAAAAAAAATAATAGTTTTAATTTTGTAAAACAATTGAAACAAACTTTAAAAAAAATTTGATTGACTCAAACACATTTACAAAATTTGTATTTATTTTATTTTTTAACTTTTTATTGTTTTGAATAAGTAAATATTTATTTAATTATTAATATATTCAATACCCAAAGCCAAATTATTGCAAAAGCTTAACAACTTGCTCTTCATAGCAGAAAATAAATTCCACTTTAAATTTGCATTTATTAATTGCATTTGCTGGCGTCGAGAAAGTTTTTAGCCAAGTTTTATGTACTGTTTGGCAGCGTCGGATGCAACAGGCCGTCGGGTCTGCTGGCAATGCAGCTTGCCGCTTGCAACTTTGTGACTAGCAACTTGCAACTTGCCACTTGGCAAGTTCTTAAGTCACCAGAGAGTTTCAGTTTTTTGTTGTTGAGTTGTCGCCATATGCGACACTATTAATAATGCGTGTGTAAATACTGAAAGGCTGCTAAACTGTGAGCCAAGTCTCAGCAGTTGGCTTGTATATTGTGCCTAAAAATAAACAGCATTAAAAATAGATGCGACAAGGTAAAAAGTGACAGGCACACAGCAGGCTGTCTCAATAGCTGGCTGAGGTCATGCTTACTTATATAAGCCTGCCCTGATGACGTGGCAGCCTCCACACACACACACACACACACACACACACACACACACACACACACACACACACACACACACTCAGTCTCTGTCTTGCCACATTCATCTGCAACATCAGCAGCAGCCTTGCTTTGACTTGTCGCGCCAACGTCATCAACTGAGTATCCTTTATTATTTTTTTTTTATCATGCACTCGCCTTGGCCTTCGCATTTGCCTGTATTTTTAGCGAGTCCACCCTCTTACCATACCGCTTACCTTCACCCCTTACAGTGCCTACATTTTGAAGACGCCCAACCACCTGGCTGGCATTTAAATAAGATTTAATGACAGCTCCCAAAGCGGCAACGTCGCTCGTGGCTTTCTAAATCACTTGACTGTGCTGTGGCGTCATGTGGCATGTGGCAGCTACAACAATACTAACAATAGCAACATATATTCATATCCTGTATCTGTAGCTCTCGCTGCGACTTTGTTGCGCCATAAACACGCATGCGATACATATTTTATGGCTTCAAATGAAATCTACAAGCGCAGCCCACAAATGGCACAAAACACAAACGTGTAACTCTTCTCTATACAACACACACACTCATGTGTACATACATTGCTGTGCACTCGTATAGAAACCAAAAGTTTTCGCTTTGTTTCGCTGACAAAGTTGGCAGCATTCATAAATCTGTGAACAAAAGCAAACTGAAAACTTGTTTGAAATATATGCAGCCTACTTTTTGGCGCAGTTTGAAAGCCATTGATAATAGAACAAAGATTGAACTGCGTTTAAAATCAAGAGGAACTGCAAAGTTGGGTAGATAAAATTTGAGTGCTTAAATATTAAATTTCTAAAACAACTGAAAATTTAACTTTGTCAAATCCAAACCGATCTGTATCAAAATTGGAAAATTAAGTTTGTTCTCTTCACTCTCCATTTTTTCTATGCCTTTCTTCACAACTTTAAGCTGTTATAACTTTGTTAAATCTTAACCAATTTTTTTGTGGAATGTCTCATTTTTTATTATTTGAACTCTATTTTGATTTTCATCAATATTGGAAAATTGAAACTTAATTTTTTTCCATCACTGCCCATTTTTTACATACACACATTTTCACAAACTTCAAACAGTCATAACTTTGTCAAATCTTAGCCGATTTCCATGCGGTATATCAATTTTTTCAATATTTGGCCTCTATATTTATTCTGCATCAAAATTGGAAAACTAAATTTTTCTTCCATCACTGTCCATTTTTTCCATATTTTCCCCTTGACACATTTTTACATACTTCAAACAGTCATAACTTTGTCAAATCTTAACCGATTTCCATGCGGAATATCAATTTTATCATTATTTGACCTCTATATTTATTCTGCATCAAAATTGGAAAATTAAATTTTTCTTCCATCACTGTCCATTTTTTCCATACCTTCCCCTTGACACATTTTTACAAACTTCAAACAGTCATAACTTTGTCAAATCTTAACCGATTTCCATGCGGAATATCAATTTTTTCAATATTTGACCTCTATATTAATTCTGCATGAAAATTGGAAAATTAAATTTTTTTCCATCACTGACCATTTTTTACATACCTTCCCCTTGACACATTTTCACAAACTTCAAACAGTCATAACTTTGTCAAATCTTAACCGATTTCCATGCGGAATATCAATTTTATCATTATTTGGCCTCTATATTTATTCTGCATCAAAATTCGAAAATTAAATTTTTCTTCCATCACTGTCTGTTTTTTCCCTTGACACTTCTTCAAAAACTTCAAGCTGTCATAACTCTGTCAAATCTGAACCGATTTCCTTGCGAAATGGCAATTTTATCATTATTCGGCCACTAATTTGATTCTGCATAAAAATTGAAAAACTTAATTTTTTTCCATCACTGTCCATTTATTCCATACTTTCCCTTAACGCTTTAAAAAAAAAAAAAGTTTTAGAAAAACTCGCTATTTCTTACTCGATGTATTATTTGCAGATCTATCGACAACTCGATTTATTTTTTTTCAACTAGATTTTCAGTTTGGATTTATTTCACTACTCTAGACTGTTAATGTATATATTTAACAATACTTAGCTCTCATGTGTACTATTGTGCCTCGCACATTTATGCCATAAAATGGGGCAACATTTGTTTCAATTCTGGCCACACTTCACTCAAGTAAATTATTGAGCTGTCGCCATGCGATAATCAAAATCTCATCAACCTCAAGACTTTGTTTTTTCTGTAAATTTCCTCAACCGGATAAACTGATTTATTCCGTAATTAATCATATAAAAAGAAATCACGTGCTTATTGATTTTTTTCTTGGCATTGTTTTATAAATACACAAGTATTTAGTTTTGTTGATGAGTTCGCTGAACTCATTTCTCATGTGTCCTTATTGTCGTTGCCCTCTCAGCCTTGCCAACCTTGCTGCCTGCCTCATTATGTGGCACAAATCGACGCTACGGTTAAGTTGGCAGCAATAACAGTTATTTCACTGTAATTGCCAGTTCCAGTTCCAGGCTCAGTCCACTGGCAACTAGCAACTGGCGACTTGATGGCGGCGCCATGAAACCATTTGCACAAATGACGTTTTCCGCACCATTGCCATCCCCCTTCCTCCTTGCCACGCCTACGCCATCAACTGCACGCGCTTACGCAATGATTGACAGCGGGAGACAGTTAAGCGAGGGGAAGGGGAAAGGGGAAGAAGGCAGTTGCAGGTTGGGATTGTGGCATCCTAAGCAAATGCAAATCATTGTTATTTATCACCTGTCGGCTGCCAAACCATTGCGACGTTAGCATTAATTAAATTACCAAGTTGAAAAGAGAAAGAGAGAGAAAGGGAGAGGGGAAGAAACTGGTTACAGTCACTGTTAGCCCTTAACATCTACCCCTGTGCAGCCTCCCCCTCTTCTATCTTGTCATCCAACTGCTCTTCTAAAAGCATTTGATAATGCTTCCTGTCTTTGTTTATTTCCATCTGTCTGTCTGTCCGTCTGTCTGTCTGTCTGCGTTGCAAATGGCGCAATGACGTCGCCAATGATGCCAGAGCGGTAAAGTTACTCAGAGAAGGGGATAAGAGTGTGGATAGTTGATTGTTGATCGATTGCAAAAAGCACTAAGCATCAATAATGGAAGTCAAACAGTGACAGAGGCCAAAGGTGCACAGTTTGATAACAGCTTTTTGCCAAGTACAGTTTGACAAACTCAGCACAAAGTGAGCAAACGCTAACCGAAAAGTTTTCAGATTATTATAAGATCTTAATTCTGTGTAACAAGAAATAAATACAACATTTTATATTTTCTGTTACAAGATTTTATTTGAATAATTTAATTAATAGCTTAATTTCATAATTGTTATCATCTTTCTAACTATTTAAAAAAACGAACATAAAACTATTTTTGTAAAATTTATTTATGTTCATTCTTATTATAAGGTAAAGAGGAAGAAAGAGTCACAGATATAGATTAATGTTTTTAGCATTACTGATAATTATCAAAATAAAAATTAATTTAAATTTAATAGCTTAATTAAGTTAACTGAATAATTAAAAACTTAAAGAAAATCTCTCAACAAAATAGGTAATTTTGCACTGAAAGTAATACAAAAGCATATATATTTAAAATATTACATTATATTTATATATTTGTTTATGCTAACAAAAAATTTTTAGAATGTTTAGCAACACTCAAAAATGTAATAATAAAAATGAATTCCGAATTTACTAAAAAACTTAAATAAAATAAAAATTAGAAGAGCTAAGATTTCTAAATGCAAATTGAAAATTAGATTGTTATTTCACAATGAAAATGAAATGACACAATAAATTGTTATTTGACAATTAAAAATAAATGTAGCAAGCTGATATAATTATTGATTAAACAGATAACAATTTCAGCTTTTAATTGTTCTATCAACTCAACTGACATAACAATAAAAAATTGCTGTAAAATTTCAATTTGAGCTGCAGCTAATTGCAGTTTGACAGGAACTGGCTCAATTGTTTTGCAGTCAATGCCACTTGAGGCTGTCGCAGCGATGGCTCTCAAACTGTGTCAAGTGCACAATCTAAAGTGGGTCAGCAGCAGCAGCAGAAGCAGCTAGTGGTGGTAGTGTGGGTGGTGTGGGTGGTGCAGCTAGGTGAAGGTGGCATTCAAAAGGCCAATGTGCCACTGGCAGGACAAAAAGGATAAGCACGCTTATGTAAAGCATTTATGCGGCTAAAAGTCACGTAATAAGTGTAATAATTTATTGATCACATCAATATGGGGAAAGGGATAAAGTATCGATTGTTATATAAAAAATAATAATTATTATTTTTCAAAACCCTTTTGTCTTTACAGATGCGCACAAATAGCTTAAACTGACAGCAACAACAACTAGAGCAAATAAAACCAAATAACAACAACAGCAACAACAACTAAAGCCAGAATTTACAAGCAAAAGGATAATCACAATCACAACGCAGCGAAAAGCAAAACAGAAAACAAAAAAGAGAATTAATAAATAATTTAGTCAAATATTTTAAACTTACATAAAAAACGTAGCACATCAAAAGCCTTACGAATATTTCAAGCAACTTAAATAAATAAAGAAAAAGAAAAATTTGTGCTGTGCTCTAAATATAGTTATATAATTATAACAAAAATAAAGTAGAAGAAACAGACAGAAGAAGCAGTTGAAGAAAATAGCTTCAACGTATTCATAAATATTTAAATAGTAATAAAACTTAATTAATAATTGTAATCATTATTCTTCCACTTAAAAGTTTGAAATGCGTAATTTTTAAATTATTACAAAAAATTACTTAGTCAAACAAATTTAGCAGCAACAACAACAATATACATATATATTGCATATATGCATAAACAAGAATATATTTAAACTTTTAGTAGCATAAAAAGAGCATAACGAACATTTAAAGATATTTAAAAAAATTTTATTATAATTAGCAAAGAAGCGTTGTGAATTTAATACCAATACAGAAAAAGATACTTGACTTAAACTAAAACTTTAACTAAATGAAATTGTCTATTAGTAGTTTTTAAAGGTAAATTTTAATCGAAAGTTTTAAACGAGCTTCTAACACATGCGACTTGGCAAACAAATAGCAAACATTATCCTTAACCTTAACCGCAGCCCCCAACAGGACGACAACAACAATCGAATTGCGGCACTTGGCTCGGCGCCAGCCTAAAAGCAGGCAACACAAAAATTTATACAAATTCGGAACTCAAGGTGCTGCCGACAGCGACGGCGACAGCGACGGCGACTGCGACGCTAACTTGACGACGACCTTCGCGTGTGCAGCTGACTATTGCACAATAGAGGGCGCCAGCACTACACATAAACATACGAGACTTAAACACACACACACAAGCACACACACAAATTAAAGCAAGCTAACTGCAGGACGTCATGACCGGAAGTGAGGTACGGTTACGTCTGGGGGCCTTTGCATAACCTTAAGCCTGAGCGCTTTCACTTGCAGTGGCCAGAAAAATGCAGGAAATGAGCTACCTGCAGGATAATTCCAAATTGGAGGCCCTAACCAAAGCCGTACTCATCTCCATACTGGGCGTGGCCATAGTGTTATCAAACCTATTGATTATCGCCACCTATGCCAACTTTAAAGGTGCGTTCTCACATTTATTAAATATATACATATACATATATTTATATTTATATTAAATTTTTTTGGGTTTTTTTTATCATTTTATTATTAATTTATTTAATTACGTATTTATTCATTTATTTCTATATTTATCGAATTATTCATTTATTTACATTCTAGCACTACAAGGTAAACGTATCACTATAGCAATTGCTTTAATTATGCAGTTGTTCTAATTTTTTAATCTATTCATTTAAATTACAAATTTAATGTTTATAATTTATTATCTAATTAGTTATTTTTATCCCAGCGCTAATCTGATTGTCCCTATGGAATTTGCTTAGATTAAAAACTTTTAAAAAATTTAAAAAATTGTAATTTAAACTAAATACATTTTGAGTTTTTAATTAATTAATTTATTTAGTAAGTTTTATGTCTATTAAAACAGTAATAATTTGTTTGTTTAGCCTTAAAATATTTATTTATTTATTTACGTGTCTATAAATTAAGTTCACTAGAAGCAGACGACAACAATTTCTTTAAACTAAAATTTTAATTAGTAACTAAGATTTTTAATTAACAATTCAATTTAATTTTATATAATTTCAAATTTAATAATATATATTAAAATTAATAATTAAATATAATTAAATTCCCTTAGGTCCCACGGAGGTTATCAACTATTATCTGCTATCGCTAGCAATTGCGGATTTATTATGCGGTCTACTCGTGGTGCCATTCTCCGTTTATCCCGCGCTGACCGGAGAATGGATGTACGGCGATATCGTGTGCCGTTTTACGGGCTATCTGGAGGTCACACTGTGGGCCGTATCCGTGTACACATTCATGTGGATATCGGTGGATCGTTATCTGGCAGTACGCAAACCTCTGCGCTACGAAACGGTGCAGACAAAAACGCGGTAAATGCGAGAACACTCGTTTAATCGGTAGTAATTTTGAATTAATCGATAAATTGTATAATTTTACAGCTGCCAGTGCTGGATGGTGTTCACATGGATATCGGCAGCGTTACTTTGCTGTCCTCCGATTTTGGGTTACACGCAGCCCATTGAGAATAATTTGGCGCACATTTGCATGCTGGATTGGGGCAATATGGCGGCATATAGTGCCACATTGGCGATATTAGTATTAGGCCCCAGCCTCATATCGATTGTACACAACTATGGCTACATCTTTGTTATGATGCGTAAGATCAGGTCCGGCGAGCCCATTCATGATAAAGAATATGCAACTGCATTGGCTGAAAATTTATCGAACCCTAGTCATATGATGTCATTCGCATTAGTCTTTGCATTCTGGATGTCCTGGCTGCCTTGGATATTGGTGCGTCTTTATGAGGTGGTCACGGGCGACGTTATCCAAAGTACTCTTATCAATTTCGCAGTCGTTTGGATTGGTATATTGAATTCATTTTGGAAAATTGTGATTATGACCGGTATGTCGCCGCAATTTCGGATTGCATTGAGAGTATTTTGCTTAACCATTTGCTGTAAGACTAAGGGCAGATTGCAAGCGGAGCTAATCGGGTTGGACCCAGATGACTGGAGCCGCTAAATTTTCAAGTATAAATTGGTTGTAAATCGCATCATACATAAACATATAATGCCCATAACTAACTGAACCGTACTTGCCTCTTGGCCACATAGTTGCATATTTATGGACCGCCTGGGGCGCTGCGCACCAATCAAAAATATCACCAAAAAACCACCACACCAACACCACCATCTCCACAACAACCAAATACAACCACAGCAAACACAGCAATCCAACCACAAAAACAATAACAGCAAAGCAACAGCAAACAAAAACACTGACAAGTTTAAAGACATATTCATTATAATAGTTAATAAGCTAATCGAAAAGAATAAGAAAACAATTTGTTAAGAGTTTTTATCTATTGACGATTAATTAATAATATGATTATATATATTGTGTATTTATGAGCTTACAACGTACAGTATATGTTTGTATATAGCGTATATGTATACATATCTAGCTATATACTCATGTACTTATGTCTAACACGCCTAGTCTACATACATACGATATCATGGAATTTAATTTCCCTCTTTGGCTGCAATTCCGTATCCGTTTCTTTTTCCGTTAAACTTACTCTAACTCCTACTGTTATCGTTATCGTTTGAGTTAACAGTTCTGTTATCTCCATTCTGTTAGCATCTCTTGCTTGACAAAAAAAACACACACATATGCAAAGTTAGCGCTTGGCGCGTGTAAAGTTTTTCAAAAGTCCATATTAAGTACTTGTAGTAAATTTAGAATTTAGCAAATCAATATGTGTAGAGTTTATCAAATAAATGCCAAAAGACCGATGAACGTAGATAGATGATGATCGCAAGCAGTTCGATAATTATTGAATTATAAGCAGTTCGAGTTCAAATTTTCAAATTCAATCTTTGCACGCTTCAAGAAAAACAAGTTAAGAGCGGCTAGTTCAGTCCCCCTCTCCCTTTTCCCTTTTGAACTCAACGGAACTTAGTTATCTTATTCTGTACGAGAGTGTAGCTCAAAAAAATCTAAAGAAAATTAAGTAAAAAGCAAAAACTTGACACATTTCCAGTAGGTTTTAGCGCAAACTAAGCTATATATAAATATACCTATATTTAGTTTTGAATATACTTAAATAAGTACGAGTACAATATGTATGTACAATTAGATAAAAAAAAACAAGAAAGAAGATGATGAAGAATTGCATACAAATCGTAATATAAATATATATAGTTTAATGTACGATAATTTAGTGTTAGACAACAACAAGTTTAAAAGTTTAATTATCATGAATAATATATTCTTAGATTATAAATTACAGTTTATAATTTCACCAAACTGTCACATGAGCGCTACGGTGTCCAGATTTCAACAGACTGTTGCGATTTTGCCTAGTTCCCTTAGTGGGTTAAATTCAGTTTCCTACATCTGGGCAGAGTTGTGCTCATGTGCATGGTATGTTTGTTGTTAAATAATGTTATTAACAAATTCATACATATATGTTATCCACAAACAGGCCAACAAGCATTGTGTATATTTGTTTCATCATTGTACATTATTTTCAGCATTTGAATTAATTTTATAAAATGTTATCGATTTGATATGTAAGCAAAACTGTAAGAAAAACGTGTTATAAATTATATAATTATTAAAATGAGAGCAGTAAATTATGGAGTATGTAAATGGAAAGTTAAAAACAAATTGTGTTTTCTTTCTGACACTTAAATTAAATTTAAATGTGTAACCGTTTGCTTTTCGGGATTTTGACAGTATCTATAATACTAGAATATACCAAATAGCAATTTGCGAGCTCGCTGTTATTAACGAGCAGCTGACTGTTAAGCACTGTTGGCTACTTTTTTCTCTAAAAAGTTGGCAACACTGGCTGTTTAGTTTTGTTATTGTTTGCTTGAGTGCAAATTGAACGTGATTTATTTACTTTTTAAATGGAACGACGCAACAACGATCCAGGAGCCGTGCAATATGGGAATTTCATGAATTATTACCAATTTAATTCGGCCATCGAGCGAGTCAAACTGCTGCCAGAGAAGGACATTTGGCTGCCTAGTAAAAATGACACGAGGCAGGAAACTGAACCTTATTTGGTTTTGGATGTGGGCTGCAATTGTGGCGTCTTCACACAGTTGTTGCAACACTTTCTGGAGCAACAAATGCAGCGTCCGGTGCACGTGCTTGGTGTGGACATTGACGACCGATTAATCGAAAGGGCAAAGACGGAAAACACATGTCCTGAAAAGATCACTTACTTTACTGCAGACGTCTTAAATGCGGCTGATTTCGACACTCCGGTTAAATCATATTTGGAGCAACATCATCGCCATAAGTTTGATGCCATTTGCTGCTATTCCATTACCATGTGGATTCATTTAAATCATCACGACAGCGGCTTACAATTCTTTCTGCGGAAACTCTCGGAAATGGCAGAACTCTTTGTGGTGGAACCGCAGCCCTGGAAATGTTACCAGACCGCAGAGCGTCGTCTAAAGCGAACTGGCGAGGTATTCCCACTGTTCCTGGAACTAAAATGGCGCTCAGATGTGGAGCAACAAATTCAAAAATATCTGGAGCAAGAGTTGCGCCTGCAGAGTGTTTATGAATCAACGCCGACCAAGTGGCAGAGACGAATATGTTTCTATAGATGAGTTGCCGGGCTTCATTAAGGGGCAATGGAAATCTCTTAGGGCTGCATAAATATTATTGCTAACATCGATAGTTTTCGATGGCTCTGTAATTGGGCATTATACCGATACTTTGCTTATTCTTTTTAGAGAGGCTAAGAATCATGTAATTGTTTTGTAAATATATTCATAAAAACATTGCATTGTCTATGCAATCTTTACTTTGTGTTATTCTTTAATATTACTTAAAATAAATTTGACTTTCATAATTTTTAAATTTATGTTATATCGATACTGCGTCATCGAAACTTTTCTCCGAGTTGTGAACTAGTTCCCAAGTTAATATAAGCATAACAGTTGCTGTTGCATTTAACAAATGTTAATAGCAAAGACCCGGGCAATTGAAGCATAATGATATTCATTGTGAACTAAGCAAGCTACCACATTTTTCTGCAATTCTGTACAAACTTAGATTGTGTAGCATTCCAGTCTGCGAAAGACGAACATAGCACATGTTTAAAATTATGTTAAGAATTTCGATATCTATCGCATTTTTCGATAGGTGCAATAAGAAATTCACCAACAATAGTCTATCGACCGTCCGCCACAGTCTGTAGTGAGACAACAACAAATGTGCGAGCGGTTGTCCAAGAATTGCAAAAAGTGAGTTTATAACATAATAATAATAACAAAAAAACAATAGCCGGGCATAGTAGAAAAACATCAACTATAACTAATTGCGTCTTAATAATTTTGTGGCGAAAACAACGCAAATGGCAACAACAAGCACAATGTGTGAAAAGACATGGTGGCAGAGGCGGCGACGGCGACAGCGACAGACAAATGAAACTTGTTCTGCTTGTTTGTGTTCTTTTTCGCTTCGTTACTTCAATTAATTAGTCAAACTAAATACAGGCATACGAATATTTGTTCACATGTATGGTTCTTTGCTAAAATCCTGACAGTATTTGTTGCAACACATGTAAATTGTGTTACCATAATCATTGGCCTTCTTTCTGTCACTTGTTGTGTGCCCTTTTGGGAGTCTCCATGTCACGCAAACTTCTTTTTGCGTCTCAATAACATTTTGCGAAACGACAGAGACAGCGACAAGAGAAATTAATTGCAGCTGTTTCGACTTTAGCTTCAGACAAACACAAACACAAAAAAGTGCTTCCTTTCAGCCAGTGCTTCATCCGTTCGCCCCCCGCTACGGATTAAGTTTTGTTGCCAGCTGTTTTACCATCCACAAATGTGTGTGGATGTGGATGCCAATTTGCACACGGGGGCTTTTCGCTTCCATTGTGTGTGTGTGGATGCTGACCTGTTGTGATTGCTTTAGCTTTTGTTGTTTATGTATGTATTTGCTGTTGCTGCCAGCTGTTGAGTCTATATGGATCCTGTTTAACTCCACACTTAACACACATGTGTGCCTGCCTGTGTGTACGTGTGAGTCCAACAACGTCATTTGCTTTGGCTTCGTACGTATGTACATGCTTACATACATACATATATCCTGCAAAATGTCTACCCTGTCGCACAGTGGTAATATGCAAATATTTATAAGTTTATCTTCTTGTGATTTGTATTTTTTATATTCCAATGGATTTTGTATTTATTTTCAATGGAGGTTACATCTACTTAAATTCTGGACTTCGGCATTTGTCAGAGCAAACAATTATTAATTGTATACCACTGTGCGCTTCCTTCTCCGCATCCCCTGTCATATACAGTCGACACACAGCTGTAATTGTTGTTGTTTTTATTAGCGCCTAGCAATCCTCCGCCATGCACATATATATACACACACACAAAATATACAGTCTAACACCAATGCAGAGCGAGGGTTCGTGTGGACTCCATTTGGCTTCGCTTGGGTACTTGAATTGCCGTCGCCGTCGCTGTCGACGTCGCTGTCACCTTCTTCTTCGTCGTCTGCCTTTTCAGTACCTTCGTGCAGCGCATAACGCGCGGTGTGTGTTTTGACTCTCGCTGAGTTTCTTATTTGCCGCCCGCTCATTAATTGTTAGTAATCCGCAAAAAGAAAAATATGTACATACAGACAATTTAAAATATCAACTTTAATTAATTGTAATCTCTATAAGGAAGAACTGCGTTGCTAACGTCTCTCTTCTCCTATTTTCCTTCCCTCACTCTTTTCTTTACAGTTTTGCAATATGTTGGCGCAGGTTCAACGAAAAGTATGAGATGCAAATGTTTAAATATAAAATGCTATAAATATGAACATCAACTCCAAAATAAATGAATATGAAAAATAGTATTCATATGAGTATGTGTGTGCGAGCGAGTGCTTATGTGTGCATGTGTGTTAAAATGTGAAAAAGTGAAAAACCAAAGTGAAAAGAAAAGAAGTAAAGCAAATATGCGCGCATTTTGTGTCTGTATATGGCTGAGAGTCACGCACACAAAGCGAACGGGCGCAAAACAAATTAAATGAAATCCAAGCAGAGCAAAGCCAAAATTGTCCCCCATTCACCTCTAACCCTCCCCTCACCAACACTTGGTCGGTGGCGCTGTTGCTTTTTGGACTTCATTTGTCGCCCTTTTTGCAATAACACAACGCAAATACAAAGGCAAATGCAAACGCAAATACAAAAACAAAGAAATACAAACTACAACAATGGCAGTCTAGAGGATTCTGTTTCGTTTTACCTTTACCGTTGTGATGTTGCGCAGTACAAATAACAAACTTAATCAAAACTTCAATTATAATGCTAAAATCCGTTTCCCCTCTTCTTTTCCACTTTTTGCAGCCAGTGCATCTCATCTTCTAAGCGTTTTGCCCAAAAAAATATGCATTTTAATAAAACCATTAATATTACAAACTAAGAAAAAAAATAAGAAAAATGTATTTCAAAAAAAGCACACAATGTGAGCATGTGTAATGTGAAAATTTAGCAGTTAAGCGCGAATTGTATGTATTATTTAAATTTTTGTTTAATAAGTTTAACTAAAAAAAATTTTAAAAAAAAAGAAAAACAAACGTAAAAAACTATAAAAAGCAAAAACAAAAAAAACCGTAATAACAAATAAACGCAATTCGAAACAAAAACAAACATCAGCAAGCAGTCGAATCTGCAACAACAAAAAAGAAAAAATAACAAGCAGCAGGACCAAAAGCGAGAACGAGAGAACACGATATTGAGAAAGAGCGCTGTGTTGTTGGTGCTACTGTGGCTGGCGGAGCGAAGAGAAAGGTGAAAAAGAACAAGAAAAATGTCAACGTTCTTGAACAATTTCTTCCCGGCAGGTAAGTGCTACAAAGCAAAACAAAAACAAATAAAATACACGAAAAAAATAAGAAACGCACACAAAAACAAAATAAAAACAGAAGCAAAAGCAGTGCGACACCTTGTGGCTTTTATAATTGAAAGTCACCTTTGGCATATTTCATACTCGTTTTCTATGCTGTTGTTGCTTACTTTTTGCTGCTGCTTGTCGTTTTTGTCGCTGTTCTTGTTGTTTCCGCCTTTAATATAGTTAAGCGCTCCCTGGAAATTCAATCATCTCTTGCATTGTGATTATCGGCAATTACTTGCAACCGTGACCATGGAACGGATCACAGGGCACAAAGAGATAGAAGGATAAACGTCTTGTAAATGCAGAGAGGGAACTCAACTCTCCACTGTAATCAATCTACCCCTGCGCAGTGTTGCCAACTCTTCAGGGCATTTAAAAGCTATATCAAAAATTAATAATAGCTAGAAAAAGCTAGAAAATATGCAAGATAGTCAGATAAATCGCTATTATAGGATGATTTGATACCCTACATCTATTGAAAAAAACAAAAGGGGTATAATTAGGCAAGGGTACAATTATTGTGGCAACTCCGACATTATAAAGCCTACATATTCTAGATCAGTATAAAAAATCTACAGATTTAGACCCGTTCGTCTGTCAGTTCATTTGTATTTAAATTTATTTTTGGCGGAAAAGCAGCTGAGTTGGCAACACTGCTCTCAACTGTAATCAATCTACCCCTGCGCTGTAATTATGTAAAAACACATACTCACAGGTCATGGGAAAGAGGCAGAGAGAGAGTGAGGGAGATGTATAGCCTCTCATCGATCATTGAGATCTCAACCCCTAAGAGCAGCTCACTTAAATTTCCAGGAGATTTGTCGACGACGAACGAGTTCCACTTGTTTTTCTATTGTGATTTAATTTATCCTGCAATTTACCTGCGCTAGAAAAACAACTTCCTTCTGCCCTTTGCTAAAAAGAATATACAATTTTACAAAAACAACAACAAAAAAACGAAGACAAAAACTAAGAAAACCAGTTACTGGCCTGGTCAGCAGCCAAAGCAGCAAAGCAGAAACGGCAGCTGACGGAAATACAATGACTTGGAGAGTTGCGACTTCTGGTTCTCTCTGTAGGTGCATTGGGTTACCTGTTGATGGGTCTTTGTTATTCTTGTTGTTGTTGTTTTTATTTTTTGTTGTTGCTTTGCTGTCTCGCATCGGGTGCAATTTGAAACTGGTTTCTTGGCCTTAACTTAGTTGCCAGCAGTTGGCTTTTCTTAAGACTTGCAGCTTTGGTTTTTTAGCCAAAAACTGCAACAGACATACAACGTCAACACACACACCTCCATGCATCTACACCTACCTTACTGCCTGCCTGCTGCCCTGTTACCAGTTTGAATATTGCAAATACCTTCTTATTTTGATATTTTTTTCTGCGAAACGTTTATCTTCTAGCATTTCTGTCTCCTGATTTATTTTACTTTACATTATTTTTATCAAATTAACAACTTTGAGCAATTCAATTCAATTCTAATATAAGTAAGAAATTTATTTAAAGATTAGATATTCCCATGAAATGTATATGTATAATGGTGGGATTATAATTAATTTTTAATAATAAATAACAATTCTAATTAAGTTACGATTATTATCGAAAGGCTAACATTTCCGAGAGTGTTCTTTAATAACAATAAATGATTGATTGTCTGTCGAACCGAAGATAATTTTATGGAATTTTTAAGTATTTGTAAATTTTGCGTAACAGCTTCGAGTCTTATTTGATTGCAATTTCTAAAAATTTTCTGACTTAGTTTCGTTCAAATAATTTAGAAGTAGAGAAGAGAACTCTTGTGGAAACTATTAAGTGCTATCTATAGTATTCAAATTTTTTCCCTTTGCTATTAAATTCTGCTATTAAATTGTCACGCTTTGCTGTTTTGTTGTTTTTTATTGTTCGAGTTGCTGTTGTTGTTGTTTACATTCTTATAGATGTTGCTGCAAAGTATGCAACACATTCCTGCTCGCATTTTTTGTACGCACGCGTTTTGCATATTTTGTTTTGTTTGGCATCTGTTATCATCGTAATGACATTAACATTAACATTGCGACTTGACTTGAGGCTATTTGCCTTGCCTTCTCCCTTCTCCCTGCCCCGCCATCTCTCATCTCGTATTCTCTGTCCCTGTGTATTGCCTATTTTCTCTTGGTGGCTATTTAATTTCGCATTTGCTTGCCAAAGTGGCTGCCCTTGAGCCTCGCATTACTCATACGCCGCGTCGTCCGAGCACATTTGCCAAATTTGCCTCAGCTCTCTGTGTGTCATTTATTATTGGGCCACTCTTTGAAGTGTGTGCTTGTGTGTGTGTTTGTGTGTGTATGTGTATGTTGCCATAAAGCAATTTGACTGCGTGCGTGCGAATGCGCAGCCGAAATGAGCATTTGGCTGTTTTATTGCCATTAGCGGTGTCATTATCTATTGCCCCCTGCGTCTGTCCTGGCCCAAAGCATATGGACCCTTGTTTGATTTGTGTCCGTGATTTGACGGCGTCCTTTTGTTTTCTTCCGTATTCGCAGTAGGCGGACAAACAAGACCATAATTCAGGCAACAACAATTCTCAGTGTGGCATTTAAGACATTGTTACTAAGTCATTAAATATTTATTTATAATGACTATAAAAATCTAAATATTGAAATTATTTTAAGATAATAAAAATAAGTATAACCATTAACTTATTTATATTTCCAATTAAAAATAACTGTGTTCTTGTTTCTATTAAGTGATTACATCATGTATTAATCAAAAGTAGACAGAAAATGGTAATTCATGGAAAGCAGTTTCGATGCGTATCTGTTGTAGTCGTAACAATAATTCTTTTGACAACATATGTTAGATTAAGATTTATTTAACAACATCTCTGTCCCTCTCTGTTGCAGTAGTTGGCCTTGCTCGGTTCAGAAAACATGCTCTTTGAACTGGTTCAAACTGCAACGTCATGCTCATATCTAGTATCTTTAAAAGCTAATGCTCTGTTTAAGGTTTGACATGCATTGGTGATGCTCAAACTGTATTATCAGACTATCAGGCGCTTAGCGCGGTTTTTGCTTTTGTAACTTTTTTTTGTTTCGCTTTCTATAGCTTTTATTTGATTTTTATTTTGTGTGTTTGCTTTTGCATTTGGCTTCGGTGTTTTGGTGTGTGTCTTTCTTTCTTTTATTTGTGTTGTATCGTATATCTTTTTTTTACATTTTGTGTTTCGTCTTCAACGGCGTTGCTTACCTTTTGAGTTAGTCACTCTTTGGCAACGAACGTTACCACACGGCGCGGCAAACGAGAGCTCAACATACCCAACGTGAGTGTGTGTGTGTGTGTGTGTACCTGTGTGTGTAAGTGATTTTGTTATTGCAAAAGTAACAAATTATCAAATGCGTGTGCGTGATTTGCTTTTGTTTTTCTGTTTTTGTTTCTGTTTACGAATTATTCGCATATGATTCTTTCAAACGATTAACATAACAAGAGAGCCAAGTGAACAAGAGAGCGAAAGAACGAAAGAGAGTGAGTGTGAGTGTGAGAGTAGAGAGTGTAATGTGTAAAGTGGCCCCCCTCAAGGTAAATGCGTAAGTTGACGCATCGCTGTCAATCGCAGCAGCAGCAGCGACGTCGGCAGCGAGTGAGCAAAACACATCAATCAAAATGAAATTGAGCGGACGTCGACCGTTGCTGCTGCCATTTCTGTTGCTTCTGCTTCTGCTGCTGCTTCTTTTCTGTTGCTGTTTCTGTTTCGGTTTTCTGCCAACGCAGCGGAAGAAGAAGAAGCGCACAGAATAAAGCGACTCAGCAAGTGAAAGAAGGGCAGACGACACTGACAGATAGAGATAGAACGAACATACGCTTTGCTTTTGCGTTTGCGTTTGCTCTTTGTTGTTGCTCTTATTTTTCCGCTATCCGTTTGGTCTGTCTGTCTATCTGTCTGTAGGCATATCATTTTGCGCCTCGCTGCCCATTTTCGCTTCCGCTCTCTTTCTCTCTCCTCTCCCCTCCCAAACTCACGTTCCACCTCCTCCCCCTTCCCTCAACTGTTGCTACTTCAGTTTGCCGCCTACGCGCTTCGCTTTCTTTTGTCACCCGCTTGGTCGCATTTCCAAATCAAATTTTAAATTTATTGTATTTTTTGTTGTTCAACCAAACTGTTGAAATCGAATTGAGTAGGCCTAGATTTGTTGTTGTTGTTGCTGTTGCATATATTACAAACACACACACATACCATTACATTTTAAATACAATATTTTCGCAATTGTTATTTTTTAGTGATGGGGCGCAAGCGTGCCGCGTGCTTAAGCTTTTTAGCTAGAGCTTTTAAAGCGCCCATTCGCTCATTAACCCATTGGCGCCCTCAATACGAGTATGAGCGGCATTTGCACAGCTGTTAAACTAAACAGTGTGTTTCAGTCCGACCGACCGACTGACTGAACTGAATGTCGACAGCGAATTGGGTCAAACTGTTGCTGCCTGCGCAGCGTTGACAGCAACAACAACAACAAATACAACTACAACAACAGCAACCAACCAAACTTGTCTTTGGTCACGTTGGCGCCTTACGACAGCTCACAGCGCAACCTGAACCCGAGACAGAGACAGACTGCGACTGAGAGCGAGACAGCTTGCAACGTTGTCAATATCGCATACAGAGATCACACACTACAATAAACATAATATGAAAACCGTTCTTTGACCAAGTTTTGAAACCAAGAACAAAAGACATGACAGTTGCGAAATATACCTACAGTCAAATAACCCTATGACAAACTTGAAAAAGATCAAACCATTTTTAAGATATAGTAGTAATCAAAGCTTAAACTATGTTCACATCAAAATGAAAGCAGAAAGTTTTTTATAGGGCAGCTTGACTGTATTAATATTAATACACTTAAGGCATACTTAAACATATACAAACGCGTATGGTTATTGATTGATTTCAGTAATTGATTAACATGTTTATAAAAAATAACTAAGAATGCGCTATTTCTGAATATAAACTAGGAAATACCCTATAGATATTGAAAATAACTTTTATTTTAAATGTTTTATAGTAATTAAGAATATGAGCTATATTATGATATATATAATAATTGCAATTTAAATACTATTTCATTCTTTTTTCTACTTTTCTTTAGATCAATAGCTTGAATTTAAGTTAATTTTATGACTAAAATGGACAACTAAAGGTTTACATATCTACAATCTCCTTCATCCAGTTCATTTTTCCTTTCATAATTACAATTCTGCATTTAACCCAATTTCAATAGCTACAGGGTATATGCAAATTAAAAATTTAAATTTTGATATATTCTAATTAAGAAAAACGTCATGGCCAAACGCTCTAATTAAATTTCCATTGCCATTTTATTATCGCTTAAAAGCACTTAAAAATATTATTATTAATCAGGTTTCAAGTACTCAAACTTTTACTGAGCTTAAAGTTAAACTCAAAAGCTTTAAATTAGCTGATCGTGCACTCTCTCATTATTTTGCCTGTTCTCTCTTATTAATTGCAAAGTGACTTTGTAACTTACAAGAATGGAAAGCAATAGATTGATAAACCAAGTGTAGATTCAAGGTTTACAACAGCGACAGTGAGTAAAGTGCTGGATTGATAATACTGATAATAAAGCTTGAGTGAGGGCTGTTCTACAATATAAGGCAATGAGCCGTCTATTAGTTTGTATATTGTGATTATATGATGGCAGATTGTAAATTGTGTCGCTCTGATAGGTTACAGTGAGAGACACGTGTGCTCGCCCCTCATTGCAATATATATAGATACATATAAACAAAGTCTAGTATATGCAAAAGTTGAGCGTTTAACGCCTGATAAACAACCGATGTCAACTGCAGTGGAATATATATATCTCGTATATATACATATGCACACTCCCCACGCAAATATTGAATAATACAGTAATAACACACCCAGAAGCACCCCCCTGTGAGTTACATTTTGGGGGACACACAGATGGGGTGCTAATGGCTAACACACGATCATGATCATTGCAACTGTTTAGCATGCAAGGGGTCAATGCATTTCCACTCAAGTGCTGTTCAAACTGTGCCCAATTGCAGCAAATGTAAACAAATTGTTTGTTGTTGCTTATTTCTTGTTAACAGACAGAAGTTATTCATACACACACACACGAAGGCATACACAAATGCTCTCCCACACACACAGGCATACACAAATGCACTCCCACTCTTGCCTGTTGACGTTTACAGTTTGAGAGTCAGCTGCTTATTGCTCTCATTCACTGCAAGCGCGCTCTCAATTGCTGGCCACTGTTGCGCTCTTGTTTGCTCTTTCTCTCTCTCTCTCTCTGAGTTCTTTAATGCTCTGTTAGTCAGTTGACTGTAGGCTGTGCTGCCGCGCAGTTCGTTTATCGCGATCGCTGCGCTCTTTATATTTTATATCGACGAAAGCTTTGTATAGCGTTTACATTTACATACTTACAATATTTGAACAGCAACGTAATACATAACGGTAAACGCTGCGGCATCCATGCAACGTGACATAACGACATAATAATATTGTGATTGCTTGGCCCTTCCACCCCTCCCCTCACTACACTTGATTGAAGTGTGTGTTAAAGTTTCTTTTTTACACGCCAGAGAGCGCCAGTGTGTGAGTTACATGTGTTTGTGTTAATGTGTGTGTGATGTTTTCATGAACGCGTTCGTGATCTTTGAAGCAAAACACAGCTGTCTGTTTTACCGCAAAAGCAGCAACAACTACAACATTTATTTAGTTGTTGTTTCTGCCGACGTCATGCCAACAAACTGCCAGTAGCAGTCAATTTATGTAAAGTGAAAACGTTCAGAGAGATACACGTCGTATACTACATATGTACATACATTATATACCTACATACATTTATATGTATGTATGTAAAACGTAACTCGTTCTCAGGGGTTTTACATGCACTGAGCATGCTCAAGTAAGTTCTGCAACGAACCAATCGCTCTCAAATTGTAAACAACACCTGATTGTGACTTCTTAACTGTTGAAAGACTTAATTTGGTTATTTACACAGCGCCATCAATATTATTAACTTAAGCATCATCACATGCACTCAATTAATTATTTTTTATATTTTCATTTGCTGATTTTCAAATAAATTAAATGAGTAAACCGCAAGCCGAAAGCACAAGTGAATGCCAACACAGCTAAATACATACATACACACATACATATATAAAATGAAATTTTGTATTTATTTATTTATGTATTCCTGTTATTTAATTTTTTTTTTTTTTTTTGTCGATAAATACATGCACGAATTTTTTCAAGGCCAATATCACTTTTTTATACCTTGTATTCCCCCTAAACACACTCTGGGTATATATATATATTTTATAAATACTGATAATACATTTAACATACCCAAAGGAACCAGTTCAATGGAATTTTTAATTGAATTGAGATTGTTTGTTTCAGCTGATAAGTCTAAGTATTAATTCAAGAGTTGCCCTAGGCACAATCAGCTTTTTAAAGATTTTTTTCAACAATTGCTTATGCAGTTTGAAATTCCCCAAGTATCCTTATCTGAGAATTTTATTGTTTTTATGCATTTTAAATATTTTTCAATCAACTCAATTTTATCACAGGATATTTCCTAGTCTAGCATTTTTTACTTATGCATTATTACTTGTTTTTTTTTCGCATTGCTTGCTGCGCTGAGAAAAAGGCATTGGCCCATATGAGCCACCCCACTTCCCCTACCCCCTCCCCCTTACCCACCTACTGCTCTCTGCCGTGCAAGAATTCTGTCTGCTTTTCAAAATGTATTTTACTTTCTGTGTGCTTTACTTTTCACTTCGTTTCGATTTTGTGAGTGCACAAGTGCAACAATAATTTATATGTAAATAACTGTATAGAAAGGGGACGGAAATAGATGGAATTAAGGAGAATACCCATTAAAGTATAGTGGTGAAAGGAGAGCGAAAGAGAGCGAGAGAGAGGGAAGGCTATATTTTACCTTTCATCACACCTTTTATTTGGAGACGCAAATTTCGCAGCTTTTTGTTGGATTTGTCATTAAAACATGTTTGCGTATTTTGTTGTTTACACGCAGCCACAGAATTTTAACAAATTGCGTCTTTGCTTTTTTTATTTACATACTCTAAAAAGCGTGCACAACAACAGCAACAATAAAGGCTATTGTGTATGTACTCCAAAAATAAGCGCGTGTGTTATCGTTTTATCGATAACGGGCGACAAAAACAAAACAAAACAAAACAAAAAATATGTATCAACAAACACAACTGTGCATTGCAATTGTTCTACCTCCCAACCTCCCCCTTTGTGTGTCTCTTTCTCTCTCTCTCGCTTGAGTGTGCCTAGAGTACACACACACATATATATAGTAAAAATATCTATTTATGTTTATTTAATTGATTTCTAATCATCACTGTTTGCCTCTCTCTTTCTCTCGTTTTACAGATACGGCTGCTATGGATCCAATTTTCTTCTCACCCACTAACGGTATACCCTCTGAGAGTAAACTCGCCACTTATATGGTAAGTGTTGTTGTTGTTGTTGTTGTTATTATTACATTACAGTTTGACATGCACATGACGTGACTTAACAACAGTTTGAGAGTCATGCTATTGACTTTACAAATGTTTATATTTATTTTTTCGACGAATGACCCTGTCCAACACCCTCTTGACACGCCCCCTCTCCCAGTCACCAACAAAATGAGCTTATTAACTATTACGCACACACCTAAGTACAAAGTGCGTGTGCGTGTGCGTTCGTGTGTGTGTAAGTAGTGCAACAACAAACAGCTGTTTTAATTGAGGAGACGAGATATGTACATACATACATACATATTTGATATGTATACAAATGTATGTATTTGATTGCCTTGTCTGAAGTTTGTTTTGCTTGTCAGAGCTGCGATTGTTGTATTTTTAATTATGCTTTATGTATTTTATTTGTATTTGAATTTGTTTTCACTCAATTTGCTTGAACAATTTAATTTCAATCCATGAGTCCATTTGCAATGTCTGTTCAGATACAGATACATGTTATATACATACATGATCGCTTGCAAGTGTATTTGTACACTTGACCGACTTTTACGAATACACTTAAATTGCCATATACACGCATTTTTATAATTGTATATGCTTGTATAAAACACAAAACAATAACAATAATTTGTGTTTATGCATGGATTTTTCAGTTTTTGTCATTGACTGAAAATCAAATAAATAAATTAAAGTCGACAGAAATTTTATACTATAGGAAATGAGGATTTTGGTATACACTGCAGTGGATTTTTAGGAAGCTAACAGTAAAATTCTACACAAAATAATTGGAAACTGACAAATTATAGAAAATATGTTCATTTATTAAATATGAATTTCCTGGAATATTCAGCTGATTTTAAATTGAATAAGGCTTGTCATTGTTGAGTATTCGCCATTTATCCGCTAACGATAATTTCACAAATGTATATTTATAAAGTTTTACATATGACGTGAACAAACTCAAATACCGTTTGGAAGAGTATAAAGCATATAGTTTCTATTTAAATGTATTTGCAAAGCAGTTGCTGAATATAATGATCATTAAAAACTTATTGCGCAGCATTTTACTTTAGGTAAAGTAGACCAATTAAAAGTGAGAGTAGCTAAGGTGAATCTACACTGAAAATAATTGGAGCAGATTAACTTTAGAATACTATAGATACATAAACAAACAGTTAAGTCTTTAGCTTAAAATCAATTGACAAGTTATACACTTTACAAACTTCCAGCTGAAGTGTCATTTGTCATACGAACAAATTTCGAATTGCAGATAAGATAATGTATGAGCAACCAAAATACATACATGCATACATATATTTAACACACACACAAATACAATTCAATGACTAGATTCTACTCTATCTTTTTGTTATTCAATCAGTTTCTCTCTCTCTCTCTCTCTCTCTTTCGTTCACTCTGTATCTCTTCGCATGCTGTCTCATTCTGTCTCTCTGCTCTTAGAATCGACAGAATGTTACCACAACGACGGGCTATGGGCTGAATAACGGTAATGGTAATGGTAACGGTAACAGTAATAACGGGTTCTCACTACTTAACTTGGACTCGCCCCTAGCAGTTAATAAAAAGTCTCAGGTAAAAAAAAAACGATTCCAACCCTGTGTTGTGTTAGTAAATCGTTAGTCGAATCATTAACCCCCACCTTCCCCCTCTAGTGAGTGTGATAGTTAAATGACTTGTTGTGAATACTCTAGAAATTAACAGTTTTATATAAGTTTTAATTAACTTTTGATTATTATCGAATATATAGGTAACGCCACAATCGCCCGAATTCATTCCAACGCGCATCAATTCGTCTCCAAACTTTTACCCACCATATCACATGAATAATGGCCTGAACGGCGTCAATGGGTTAACAGCAGCCGCCGCCGCAGCAGCAGCGACAGTAACAGCAACCGCATCCACAGCATCCGTGAGCATCAGCAAGACGTCAAATGGCAGCAATCCTTCCATACTCTCCATGCAGAAAACAACATCCGTTGCAACAGTTTCCCTAACACAGCAACAACAACAGCAGCAGCAGCAACAACAACAGAAGCAGCAACAACAGCAACAAACATCCCTGGTGAATGCCACTGTAACGGCCAGTTCGGCGCCCATTGCAATTAGTGGCAGCGCACCACCGAATCCCGCTGCGGCGCCATTCGTCAGCAGCATGTCCGCCCAGACGCCGCTCAAGTCGCGCAATGCAATGATGCGTCAGGACTCGCCAACGTCAGCGCTTATCGGTGGCGAGAAGTCGCCGCCACATGGCATGACACCACACGGTGCCTCGCCCATACCAACCACATTGCCAGCGAGCGTGCATCAGGTGAGTTCCCTCTAAATATAACTCAGGATAGAGAATTCTCCAAAATGTTTGTAAAAGATGCGGCTTTGGCTCAGTTTATGTTGAACAAAAGTGAAAACTCGGCATTTCACATTTTAAGATAAATATTTTTTCCAAAAAAAAAACAAGGGGGGAGTACATGATGTTTATCGACAAAATTCGAAAAATTATTTTTTGTTAAAAAATAATTATTTTTAAATGCAGATTAACTTTAGAGGCCAAATAACGATCTAAATGACATTCCGCATGAAAATCGGTTCAGTTTTAACAAAGTTATGCAAGTTTGAAGTCTGGTAAATCTATGGACTGATAACTTTACAAGTCAAATTTTTTGTTAATTTTGGCTTGATTTTTGACAGGAAAATGAACCCTCTCAGAATCAAATTTAAAGTGTCGTTTTATACTATTTGGGGCATCAGGAGTTCAATAAAAGTGTAAACTCAAAATTTAAAATTTTGAAAAAAATATTTTTTCCGAAAAAGCAAAGGGGGGAGTACATGATGTTTATCGACAAAATTCGAAAAATTATTTTTTGTTAAAAAATAATTATTTTTAAATGCAGAATAAATTTAGAGACCAAATAGTGACCAAAGTGACATTTCGCATGAAAATCGGTTCAGTTTTAACAAAGTTATGCAAGTTTGAAGTCTGGTAAATCTATGGACTGATAACTTTACAAGTCAAATTTTTTGTTAATTTTGGCTTGATTTTTGACAGGAAAATGAACCCTCTCAGAATCAAATTTAAAGTGTCGTTTTATACTATTTGGGGCATCAGGAGTTCAATAAAAGTGTAAACTCAAAATTTAAAATTTTGAAAAAATATTTTCGAAAAAGCAAAGGGGAGTACATGATGTTTATCGACAAAATTCGAAAAATTATTTTTGTTAAAAATAATTATTTTAAATGCAGAATAAATTTAGAGACCAAATAGTGACCAAAGTGACATTTCGCATGAAAATCGGTTCAGTTTTAACAAAGTTATGCAAGTTTGAAGTCTGGTAAATCTATGGACTGATAACTTTACAAGTCAAATTTTTTGTTAATTTTGGCTTGATTTTGACAGGAAAATGAACCCTCTCAGAATCAAATTTAAAGTGTCGTTTTATACTATTTGGGGCATCAGGAGTTCAATAAAAGTGTAAACTCAAAATTTAAAATTTTGAAAAAAATATTTTTTCCGAAAAAGCAAAGGGGGGAGTACATGATGTTTATCGATAAAATTCAAAAAATTATTTTTCGTTAAAAAACATTTATTTTTAAATGCAGAATCAATTTAGAGACCAAATAACGATCAAAATGACATTCCGCATGAAAATCGGTTAAGTTTTGACAAAGTTATGCAAGTTTGAAGTCCGGTAGATCTTTGTGCTAGCAATTTAACAAGTCAAATTAATTGTCAATTTTAGCGTGTAACATATATGTTCTTTGTATTAATACTGTGTCTCTCTCCATTGGCTTGGCAGGAAAATGTCGGCGGCACCATATACTTTTATCCAACTGCCAATGCACAGAATAACCAGCCGGTGGTGAATTCGGTGGTTGTGGATGCCGCACATCCAGCACATCCGGCGCATCATGGCGTTGTCAATGCGGTGGCACCGCTGAGCGCTGTTCCGTCGCAACTGATGTATTCGGGGCATGTGTATCCGGGTCCAGCGTCCAATGTGATTGCCATGCAGCCAAAGACGCAACTGGAGTCTGCGTTCTTTATGCCCGATGAGATGCGCACCGATATTCTTGCCCGCAACGAGATCTCCAACCTGATTATGGATGCAGCAGAGGCGGCACAACATGCCCTGCCCCTCGAGGTGGACAACTATCATGCACTTTATCCTCTAGAGCCGCCAGCCCAAGCGATGCACAACAAACTGACGTTACCAGCGAGCACATACCGCGCCACGCACAATAGCACAGGATTCAAGTATTGCCTGAGAAGATTACACGGTTAGAACAGTCTGCAAACCAGCCCATATGATTGATTGATTGATTGATTGTGATTGATGTATATTGCAGGCTTTCGCTTGCAGTCCACAAAGTGTATGACGCTCGTGGAGATGTGGAAGAAGCTACAGCACACGAATGTTGTGCAACTGCGTGAGGTGTTTACAACAAAAGCATTTGGTGATAACTGTAAGTGAACGCTCCAGTCGATTCTGTACGACTACGAGATACCCTAAACTCAAGCATATAGAAAAAAAGAAAATTAAAGATCATAATAATAAAGATTCGAAATTTGTTGCAAGCTGTAATCAGATAAAGTAATATTAAGTTTTCCCTACATCTTCATTCACAGCATTAGTATTAGTGTACGACTATTATCCCGGCTCACAGACATTGCTGGCCAAATACTTTACGCCAACGCCCGAGGCCAACGGCTACACAGATCCATTCCAAGGCGAGGCACGCCCCTTCAGGTGAGTGCGCCCCAATCTAAACGAATTGAAATTCAAACTAATCCTTTTTTATTGCTTGACAGTCATAAGAGCAACATGCAGCGCACAAATAACGGACCATTGCTGCCGGAATCGACAATTTGGTCCATAATAATGCAGTTAACCGCTGGTCTACGGGCCATCCATCAGGCGGGTTTGGCCTGCAAGTAAGTCCAACTTGTGCTAATCTTTCAATTCTCTAATTCTCTCTAATTTGTTTAATTCTCTTGCCCATCTAGAATCCTAGATCCCACTAAGATCATTGTGACTGGGAAACGTGTGCGTTTTAGCTCCTGCTGTGTCTCGGATATCACGCAATTCGATCCAAATGCGGCAAATCCCTTGGCCTTGGTCAATATGCATCAGCAGGTAACACTTTTGTTGCACTGTGTAATATACAACTGAAGTGTGTGTGTGCGTAAACTAAGTGCTTGATTTGTTGTCTTGCAGGATGATCTAACCGCATTGGGTCGCTTAGTATTAGCGTTGGCCTGTCGCTGTCTGCAGTCCGTGCAGCGTGATAATGTACAGTCTAGCATTGATATGGTGACCCGTAACTATTCCACCGATCTACGTAATTTTATTGTGTAAGCTTAGCAGTCAGCACATCATTGAGATATTCGTTATTATTTAAATATTATTATCATATTCAATTTATAGTTACCTCTTCACCACGAATAACCGCCGCTCTGTAACGGATCTGATGCCCATGATTGGTGCACGTTTCTATACGCAACTGGATGCGCTGCAGGCCCAAGTTGATATGCAAGATGATGAGCTGGCCAAGGAGATGGAGAACGGTCGTCTATATCGCATATTGGTTAAACTGAACAGCATCAATGAACGGCCCGAGTAAATTATACAAAAAGAAACATTACTTGCATACGCTTATTTAATTATACTCAATTTTATAGCTTCAATTTGGACTGCACTTGGTCAGAGACTGGTGATAGATATATGCTGAAATTATTCCGTGATTTTTTATTCCATTCCGTCACTGAGGATGGCCGACCCTGGCTGGATCACGCACATATTGTACAATGCCTCAATAAGCTGGATGCTGGCTCTATCGAGCGTGTAAGTAGATGTAACACTTAAATTAAATGTACATATATTAATCTGCTGTTCTTGTTATTTTCTAGGTGCAACTCATGTCACGCGATGAGCAATCGGTACTAATTGTCTCCTATGCTGAACTCAAGAATTGTCTGGAGAACGCCTTCTCCGAACTGATGTCGAGTGCGGCCAACTGATGAGCACCTCAAAACACTTAAATAAACGATTCAACAACAGAAAAAAACAACAACAACATCATCATCATCATCAACAACAACAGCAACATTAACAACAACAATAAGAAGAAACACGCGCAGCTCATTTAAGCCACGCCTAGTGTCCCTATACCCTACCTCTTCCCCTCCCACTACTCGACCACAAGCAACTACAATTAAATGGTTTAATATAAAAAAAGAAGAGAAAAAACATTCATTATATTAACTAAGACATTTTTAGGCGTATGCCGAGTAAAACATAATAAACAACAAAATAATTAAATTAAATAAATAAACATAAACAACATACGCAGATTTATATTGTTAAGCCAAGAAAAAAGATAAAGATACAAAAATAATGATAATGATAAAAATGAAAGAAAACCAACAACAACTGATATCCAATGTTATGTTAGATCTTAACTACATTTTAGGCATTTAAACTTACACAGAAAATAAAACCAACAAACATCAAATAAACCAACAACAAACAGAAAAGGAGCAACAACTTTTTGAAAACGAAATCTCTCCAAAAACAATGAAAACGATTCAAAAAAATAAAAATATACAAAAAAATGTAAACGAAAGAAAAAACTGAAAAACAACCAAAAAAAAAAACTTGCAAAATTTGTTAAAGCAAAAAAAACAAAACAAAAACTTAAAAAATGTACGAAAATGAGCAAAATGAGAAAGTTGATCTATTTTTACAGAGCTAAATAAAAGAAGAGAAAGAAAGTATTTATATGTATTATAAAAAAATCTATAAAAACTAAACTAAACAAAAAAATTGTAAAATAAATCTAACGAAAATTGTGCAGTGCGAAAATGTTAAGCAACAAAAAGATATGTAAAAACAAAAACAACAACAAACAAAAAGAAAACAAAACAAGGAACCACTTCAAATGTTTTAAGCATTGTCTGAGCGCCTGCCTATATTCCCCTACAGCAACAACAACAACAAGAACTACAACAAGAACAACCAAACACAAAAATGAAACATTTCTTATTTTTCAACTAATATTTTTATAGCGAAATATTTTTTAAAAAACGATTTAAGCAAGAGAAATGGAAATGAAGAAAACTATTTGTAGAAAAAAAAAACGAAAAACGCAAATGAAATTGTTGGTTTAAGAAGAAGAACATGCAAAGCGACGCACAGCGCGACTTGGCAAGTTGCTCAAAAACAAAAACAAAAACAAACATAAAAATAATGTATGAATGAAGAATAACAATAACAATAACAAAGAAGATAACGAAATCGTCTAGGCCACACAGCGTGATATGTATATACATATTCTATTTTTCTTATTTTGTTTTTTTTTCTATTTAAATGTACAACTCTTGATGCAATATTTATAATTATTTAACACATACACACACCTTTACAATGCACGCTCTCAAAATTGCAAGTACAACAACAAAATTACGAAGAAGTCTGTCTATTTAAATATATATGTATATATTTATGTATATGTATATATTATTTTAAATGCTAAATCCCAATTAGCGCCAATGGGGCAAAAAGTCGCGTTGCGCCTGCGCGGCTGCATATCACTAAACCGAGAGAAATCCAAAACAAAAAACCAAAAAGAAAAAAAAACCTTAAAGAAATGGCTTCAACCACTCTACAACAACAACAACTACAAGAACAACAACCACCAACCAGCAAAAGAAAACAAAAACATTTTAAATTTAAAGTAATCTTATGATTTATGTCCAACAGAGATGTTTCAGTCTCACTTTTCCGGCTGAATGCTCAGTTTAGCAGTTGCTCTGGATCCTTCATTTTTCTCCTGCTTCATCTGTTTCTAGAACACTTCAAAATAAAAGTTGGGTTTTGTTAGGTTTTTATTAGCTTTTGTTTACATCGATTTTTCCAAAACTTACAATACTTTTAGTTTCGTTTATTTTGTACTCCTTTTCTTCAAACGCTTTTCTGTTTGTCAATCATAAATGCGTTCACGTACTTTTCTTTATTAAGTTATTGTATACTTCAAAGTAAGACTAATTAATTATGTAGTTATAATTATTATTAAAAAAAACGAAAACGAGAAAACCTGCAAAAACAAAAAATGTAAAAGAAAACTTTTTGAGAAAAACCGATACAAAAAAAATAATAAAATGTTTAAACAAATGCGTATTTTATTCTTGAGCTGTATAGCAAGTGTTCGTTAAGATATTGTATTAAAAAGTCCTAAGAGAATATCAACGAATGACAGAAGAATTCTCCGACTATCCCCTACTGCCACCTCGCCAGGTTACAAGTAAGTAATTGCCTCTTAATAAGATACAATTCATTTAAATTATACAAAGGTGCTACATAAAACGAAACCAACTGAAACTTTCCCCAAGCTTATAAGGCAAATTTATATATGTAGTACATATTAATAATATACATATAATATTGTATTATGTATATAAACTAATTAAAAAATAACTTCGGGGAAAAATATACCGAATGTATCTGTTTAAAACGTTTCAGTATTGCGGTTCTTCAAAATGTATTTAATTACGGAAAAGAATAGGTTCCAGTACCAATAATAATCTGGAATGTTCCGAAAATGCAATCCAACCAAAAACGTATGGGCATATTTAGTTGGTTTGTATTTATGGAATATTCCTGAATGAAACGGTTAGTTTCGGTTATCAGTTCCGGAACCCATTCCAGTGTCGTTACTTGTTAACAAGAAAACGATTCGTTACTCTTTGGCCAGCAGCTAAAACTGGTTGAGAACTACAAGCTTAGCAAACGTTTGCCTTATCCGAGTTCGTTGAAACGGCACATGCGCAGTTCAAAGAGAGTGCAAGCAACTCTGGTGGTTGAATTGCTGACGCCGCTAAGTATGCCACAAATGTAGAGAGTTTTTTTGCAGCTGATTCGCTTGTAATTCACAAGTAGTTCTAGCAGCGAGCGAGTAGCATAGCTGGCTGTTGGTTCGTTCAAATCACTCTGGCTTCTCTTCAGTTGTCGAATAAATCTTTCGCCTTTTACTAAAGATTTCCGTGGAGAGGAGCACTCTAATGAGTCTAAAATAATTTTTGCTAGTGCCCGATTGCAAAATTGGGCCATTTATAAATACATTACAGTTAAATTTTAAAAATATTGATAAGCTGTCCGGTTGGACAAAATTAGTTATAATAGCGTCAAATATTGCATCGGAGATTTTCAACTCGTGTTATTTAAATTATATTGTAGTTCTTTTTTACCATAAGATTAGTTTTTTACTAATTATGGTGGATCATGGTGGTTAAATGAAAAGAGAGTTGTTGTGTATTTTTTGGAAGTGTTGTTTTATTTTAACTAAGTAATTACATCGTATAATACAAATTTTATAGTTAAAACTTGAAAATGTACAACTTTCGTTTTAGTGGCAGGCAAAATAAGAATGAGTTTCAGATGGAATAGTAGTAAATTTGAAGATTATTTTTTTTATGAGTATATAATTTTGATAAACTTCTGTCTTCTCTTATTGTGATTATCACAGTTTAATATATAAAAGTTCGATCGTTTTTATATACCCTTTGTATTTTTTTTTGCTCGTTAAATAATATATTCGAATCGAACGAAAGGAAATGCGAAAGCTGTGTTCACTTTTGTTGTTTGTTTGTTTGTTTGTTTTTTGTTAGGGGGCAACTACATAAAAGTTGTGCATTCATTTTTAGCTAAAACATAAAAACTACTTAAATGCTATGTATTTAATTAAGCTTACATTTAGTACAAAAAATTCAGCAGAGCTTTAGCAAAGTTTTTGAGTATTTGTTCTCTTTTTTTATATATCGAGTTAGTGGTGATTGGGGGCGGGGAGCAGCAAAAGAGCAAAACTAAATCGCAATTTTCAAACTAAAACTAGGGCATCATTTCATAATATATACTCGAACTCGTATTAACAACTTGCAGAGGGCCAACAAAATAAGGCCTTAACAAGAATCCATCTCTTGTATATGGATTTAGGCAGGTGCCTCCGTTGGCGCGTGGCAACCCTCGACATTTTCGGGCCAATCGCAGACATTCTCTTGGGGATTGAAGACCAGGTTGGCAGGACATGGCATATGATGTTTGCGTTCACCCTCGCACATATAATAATGTGTGCAGTCGGCCCAATCCTTGTGGTAGCTAATATGACCATCCTCCTCCGCGCAGGTTACATCATGAGCTATAGATTAAAGAACAAAATGAATCTCTAACAAGTTTTTTTGGGAATTTTCTTAGGAACTTACGATCTTTTGTCGTGTAGGCGCCGCGTGGTCCATGGGATTCGTAGGGTCCATCGTATTCGAGTGCAACCTTATAGTCCTTGAGCTCATCGCTGAGGGAAGTCAGCAGTGGATATTTGCCATTGCCGCAGCGTCCAGAGAAGTCGTCCATATCAATGGACCAGACCATAATGCCACCAAAGCCTTGCTCCTTCAGCCATTCCGTCTTTGGAAGATAACATTGTGAATTTTCATTTCTATGATAAACCTAGAACTGGAACTCACCTTAGTCTTGAGAGAACGTTCATCGTCAAAGCCCACCCATTGGTTGCCTTTGTAGGCGAAGGGCACCTGCTGCTCCGAGTCCCACACCAGCGTGGTGTTGTCAGCCGCCAAGAAGGTGCACACCTCGTAGTAGCTCAGGAAACCCGCCTCGTTGGTGAACTTACCCGCCTTACCACCACCAGAAGATGGGGATCCAATGTCGAATTGTGTCTCATTGACCAGCTCAAAGCTGCGTCCATAGGTGGGCATGCCAATGAGCAGCTTCTCCTTGGGTGCACCCTGCTTAACCCATTCGCGAGCGCTGAAATCCACAGTCAGTTTCTTTTGGTAACCCGTCGCCGATTCCAGAGGGAACAGCGGTGAATTGTGGCCAACAGTGCGTTCCCATTGGCCATGGAAATCATAGGTCATCACATTGATAAAGTCCAGGTACTTGGAGATCTCAGGCACATCGTAGCCAGCGGCAATGGCCTCAAAGGAGGCGGGTACGGCAGCAGTTAGCAGTAGGCGTGGCAAGCCCGATGACTTGGCTTCTCCTTCAAAAGCCACACGCAATTCACGCAGTAGATTCACATAGGCAATGCGATCCTCAACGCCACGTGGATACTCCCAGTCGACATCCAAACCATTAAACTTGTAATCACGCAGAAAATCAATGGCCTCATAGACAAACTGATTCATGCGGAAGACATTCGAGGTGAGCTCCTTGAATGGAGTCGAACCAAAGGCCCAGCCACCAATTGCCAGCAGAATTTGCAGATCGGGATTCGCATCACGCAAGTCAATGAGACTCTCATAGTTCTCGGGATCATCATCGCTCGCCTCTGCCAGTTTGTAATCCTGCAAGGTGGCAAACGCGTAGACAATGTGCGTGCAGAGCTTGGGATCAATGTTGTCAGGACCAAACTTGCCAGCGCCAGGACGCTTGGCCGACCAGCTGGTGAGATAACAAAAGACTTGAGCGGGACGAGCTGAGAGAGAAAAATAAATAAATTATATATTCACGATGCATTTGAGACAAAAATTGTTGGACTAAATTTAAATTCAGCTAACAAAAATATGTAAATTTTAATTGTAAACTATTTATGCTTTTTGCACAAGATTACTTAAAAATCTATAATATCTAAACAAGGATAAACAAATTGTTATTATTATTTTTATTTTTTTTTTGATTAGATTGGTACAATTTTATTGCGTTTCATTCTTCAAGAATTGAAAAACACATTTCAGAAAAACATGACGGTGAACAAATTCGTACGGACAACTTTTTTAAAAGAAATATTCATATATACATTTAAAAACCTTTACTTCAAGATCTTTTCTTAAAAAAAATTCAACGAAAAAACAAACTTTTTAAAAATAGAGAAGACCTTTATATTCTGAGACCATTTTTTGTTTTGTTGCTCTTTAATTTCCCTATAGAAGAAATTGACTTACTGTTCTGTTCGTACGGACAAATTTTTTAAAAGAAATATTCATATATACATTTAAAAACTTTTACTTCAAGATCTTTTCTTAAAAAAACTTCAACGAAAAAGCAAACTTTAAAAAAATAGAGAAAACCTTTATATTCTGATACCATTTTTTGTTTTGTTGCTCTTTAATTTCCCTATAGAAGAAATTGACTTACTGACCATTTTTTGTTTTGTTTCTCTTTAATTTCCCTATTTGCCATATAGAAGAAATTGACTTACTGTTCTGTTCAATGGCATTGGCTCCCGCCTTGATGCGATGCTTCTTTTGGACATGTGGCTTGCGCACCTTGTTAAGCACTTCATCCACAGAAATCTTGATGGGTTCGGGTTTCTGTAAGAAGTTTAGCAGTCATTAAAAATTCGCTAATTATTTCCAATTCCACCCACCTCTTCGATATCCTCAAAAGTGGCTGCCACAGCTGTCCAGTTAACATCCTTAGCCTCCTTGCCACGTGAAATGCCGAGCAGCTCTTCTCTCATGGCGCCAATCAATGGATACTTGACATTGCCACCGCACACCTCGCCCTTGAAATCGTCCATGTCTATGGTCCAGACCATGGCGCCACCAAAGCCATTCGATTTGATCCAATGCATTTTGTTCCTGATCGCACGCTCATCATCGAAGCCCACCCATTGATCACCATCAACCAGGTAGGGCACCTTCATCTCCTCATCCCAAACATAGACGGCGCCATTCAACAGCATCTCACAGATTTCATAGTAAGCAAGGAAGCCACTTTCCTTGGTATAGACACCCTCACGTCCACCTCCAGTTGCAGGTGCATTTGGACCATGTTTATCGGTGTTGGCCAAGGTAAAGGAGCGTCCATAGGTGGGCATGCCAATGACAAGCTTCTCCTTAGGTGCGCCCATTTTAACCCACAAATTGGCGGCATTGTCCACTGAAAGCTGCTTGCGCCACTCGGAATCCGTGGAAGGAGCATAGCTGCAATGGAAAATAAAATTATAAAATATTCAAATTTATTAGGATCAACTAATAAGACTGGTTAGTTCGACTTACAGTGGTGCATTGTGTCCAGTTTCACGTTCCCATTTGCCGTGGAAATCGTAGGCCATCAGATTGATAAAGTCCAGATAGCTGGCAATGGCGGGCACATCGTAGCCACCACGCACATTGTCCGGACCCACGGGCACGGCGGCGGAGAGTAGAAGACGTGGCTGCTTCAGCTCCTGAGCTTCAGCTTCGAAGGCTTCACGCAGCTCCTTCAGTAACAGAACAAAGTTCTTCTTATCGTCCGAGCCCTTGGGATATTCCCAATCCATATCCAGACCATCAAAGCCACGTTTACGCAGGAAGGGAATGGCGGAGTAGACAAAGGTCTGGCGCGTGTAGCGTGTGGCCGACATGTCCTTGAACTTCTGTGTGCCAAAGGACCAACCGCCAATAGCCAGCAAAATCTGCAGAGGATTTTATGTGATGATTCCCAGTTGAAGTTAAATTAATTAACAGATAAGTTACCTTCAATTTGGGATTCGCTTTGCGCAGATTCATCATGCGTTCGTAGAGTCCAGGCACATTGTCCTTGGTCTCATCGTTGGACTCGTAGGAGCTCAGTTTGCCCTTCTTCAGCCAGCCAAAGGCAAAGATAATGTGCGTGCAGAGATCGGCGGGAATATCCTCCGGCACAAACTTGCCGATCTTGGCACGATACTGCGACCAGTTGGTGTAGTAGCAAACGATCTTTGGTGTGCCATCATCGACCTTAGTCTTTTTGCCCTTCAGGGATGAACCGCTGGCAACGAGGGCTGCACCGCCGGCAGCCGCTGCGGCGGCAGCTGTACCACCACGTATCTTCGACTTGGAGCGGAGTCGTGTACGACTGACGCTGGTTGTGGATGCGGGCTCCTGATCTATGCGCTTCTGGGCCACAGGCGTTTCAGTGGTTTTCTTAACCGAACTGGCAACTGTTGTGGGTCGTCGCATGCGCCGACGCGTCTTGGCTGCAAAGCAAATAAATATTGGTAAGAAGATTAATTAAATTTTATAATCATTAACAATCTTCACTTCGCCCACAGTCAACTTGACCTTTGTTAACAACTCTTTAAATTGGCTACCGATGGCAATAGCTTAAACTATAACTGGTCTCCCTCTCATCATCATCAGCATCATCATCATCATCAATCCATCTTATAGCTATCGCAACCTCGAGAGATCACAATCTCAATCGCAATTGACTGTCGTCAAATGACAATTATTTAAAATTAATGTACGGATTGTCATCTTCAATTGAAGCTTCAGCAGCAACTGCGGGCTGTTTGTTGTCTCTTGGCAAATTAACTTTGATTATTATCCCGGCCGTTTGTCTTTTAGATTTATGCATAAATAAGTGACAAGTACCCATAGATAGAGTATCGCTTCAAGTCTTATTAATTCTGACAATCAGCCATAATCAAGACACCTAATGAATGGCTTACCATATGTATTCGTTAATGGTACACGCTCTTCCTAAATACTTGGACAATTAAAATGGCCATTGTGCATACCTGTTTTTCGTGAAATTAAAGTTAAAAATATTAAACTGTCTCCTCAGCTGAAATAACAATGCGAAATTATGGCGAATACTGTTTAACCGGTTTAAATACACAATCTTTCGTTCAACGCGCCTCTCACTGCGCATGGCCCACACAGAAGTGCAAGTTGTGGTTGTATTTGTGCCTTTGTTGGGATTGTGGGCAGTGTTTATTTTTAGCATACGCTGTGCTGAGTAGCTCTAGTGCGCGTTGAGTCGTTGGAAACTCAACTGGGGATATAGCTCAGTGGTAGAGCATTCGACTGCAGATCGAGAGGTCCCCGGTTCAAACCCGGGTGTCCCCTTAGTAAACTTTTTTGTTGCATTTATTTAATTTCGTTATTTTGTTATCGCACTTTTAGTTGCATTACTCATGCTGAAATCTCTAAGAGTTGTGTTTATTGATTTTAAAATAACTTGAATGCATTGCTTGGCGATTGTAGCTCCATACTGTGCAGATCTTAGCATGGGGATATAGCTCAGTGGTAGAGCATTCGACTGCAGATCGAGAGGTCCCCGGTTCAAACCCGGGTGTCCCCTAAGTACAACTTTTTGATTATATAAATTGAATTCGTTAATTTGTGTTTCTTAAATTTTAAAAGGAAATGAGCTTGATTAGTAAGTTAGTAAGTGAAAGTGTTGAACAGAAAAGAGTAATTCATTTATCGTTTAAATTAGTATTATTATTTATTTATTACTTTTGCATACATTTATTTACTTTTGCAAGATTGAAGAGAAAAACATGTAAAAGTGCTGGACTGTTATTGTTAAGTGGTTGATGCATTTATTTTACCAGGTTGCATCATAGATATGTAACCATATAAGGGTTAAACACAATTACAAACTCTGTTGAGCACTCAGAATACTCTTAAGTATGAGCTTAGCCAAGAACCGCTGGCATGGGGATATAGCTCAGTGGTAGAGCATTCGACTGCAGATCGAGAGGTCCCCGGTTCAAACCCGGGTGTCCCCTGATTTTTTTACATTTTTTAAATATAACAATAATTTTTTTATTTTTTAATTATGTTTTAATTGGTATTTTGAATCATTTTAGTGAATAGAAACTTAATTATCTACTGCTGTTTACAAAATCTAAAAACTTAAATAATCAAATATGCTTTCAAATTAAGTAAAGCAAACAACTAATTATATATAATGAAAATACACTTTACCTTTACTTTAAGGGCCCTTACTGATCTCAAATATAATGATATTGCCTTGAGGGGCTTATATAAGACGATTAATTAAAAAGTATTTCGCCTGCCTTAAAGTTTAATTTTGTAGATTTAACAAACTATGTTATGTACTACAGATAATGGCAAGTCATTTAGGAAATATGCTGTTGCTGTTACGTGATATTGTTGCAGATAAAAGTAATCACAGTTCACCAGAAATAGCAAAAACATACAACAACAGTTTATCAACTTCCGCCTCTGCAGAAAGACAGAGATACCGTTTGAGACACAGAAATAGCTTGTAGTCGAGTAGAAGACTCGCCTACATGGAGAATGATTAAATAAATTGAATGCTGTGCTAAGAAATTGTAGCTGTTCTTTAGTAAATTGCCGCGTCTTCTATAAGTGGGGATATAGCTCAGTGGTAGAGCATTCGACTGCAGATCGAGAGGTCCCCGGTTCAAACCCGGGTGTCCCCTAGTTTTTTACCTTTTTTGTTTTGTTTTAAATAATCTCTTTAATTTTAAACACTGTTTTTTACTTACTCTGTGCGCTGTCTGTGGAGGGAGAGAGCAATACAACCAGCAGGCATATCACAAAGGCAACTCGCAGCAATCGCGGTGGCAACTGTAAAAGAAATAAACAACACGAAAAAGTGTAGAGGGCTATTAATCACAGTTATTCGCTTGATGTGCAACAGATAAAATGATTTATGTGGGGGGCACGTCAACTTTCGGCAAATTACGTGGCACTTGTTTCGAAGACTGTCAGAAATGGTTTTTAATTTGCTGTCGGGCTGTCGTCTGTCCGTTGTTGGCTGTCGGCTGTCGAGAGAAGGTCAGAGCATGTTTGCTGTTTACAACGTTTTTTTTTGCCGACCCTTCGGCCACTTCTTTGGCCACTCTCCACTCCAGTTTGTTCACACCGCGCTGTGGCGCCCACAAAATTACAAACAAAGCCGCGATAATGACGCGTCCAACGGCCAAGTCTTGACATTGACCCAGTTCACGAGCCGGAGTCGAAGTGCTTCCCCAACCCCGCTGCTGCTGACAAACAATGTGCCCAGACGGACACTCGATTGCCACAACAACTAATTAAAATTATTTAGTTATTTCTTTCATTTTTTTTTTTTGTTTAAATAATTATGCATAAGTATGTTTTTCTTTTGTGTTGCATCTGAAGCAATTTTCGGTGACATATTCAGTTTTCAGTTCAGTAGCAAACACAACAATGACAATGGCAATGACAACATCAACATCAAGTGACATCTTGACTTTGAACATTACTATTACTTATAGGGTAAGTAGCATTTGCTATAAGCCTACGCCATTTCAAAATCACTTTTTATTTTCAAATTCCAATTTGTAGTTCACAAACATTTGCAAAAGGCATTACAAATTCAATTATCATGGTGATTTATGCACTGTTATAGCCATTGTTATTGTTATTAACAAAAGACAAAGACCAAGCAATATATATGTCGAAATCAAAGTGACAAAGCAAAACTGGTTCATTAAGCTTTATTTATATTTAAATTAATGAAGAAATTAAGTGCAGATAATTATTTATTCAAAAATTAGTTGTTTCTATTTTCTATTGCCAAAGTTATTTTTTTTGTAAGACAAAACGCTCACCTAATTTCACATTATTTGACTGTTTGGTATTCAAGGCAGCATTAGCATTTGGCAGCGTCATTAAGAACACCTTACACAACTCTTGGTTATGGCCTTTCACAGACAGTTAGGCTGTTAACCATTTGAAAGAAATGGCCACAATTGGCACAAACGTGAGTCGTTTGATAACGATCGTTGAAGTTACAGTTAGAGGCAACGGAGTCACGCCCTGTGATTAAAGCATGCCTTGACTAATTCAAGTGGCCAAGGTCACAGAGCTGAGACAAAGGCTACAGCTTTAGCCTTAGCTTATTATAAGCAACAATAATTTATAGCCTGGTCCAGCCATAAACACCCCGACAAGCCCATAAATCGTACTACACATTATTCTGTGAATATTGTGAACATTTCACCTTTTTGGGACTTAGATTTTTCGATCCAGATGCAGTAGAGCTTAGTCAAAAAAAAAAAAAAAAAAAAAAATGATTATAAAGAGTAAGAAAAGTGAAACTGGTTTATAGACTTATCTTCTATAATCAGCTAACTCTTTTCGGCAATTCATTTAAATGTTTAAATGTTTTAGCGTTGCTTTAAAACGAGTCAACCAAATTAATGCATAAATTATAAATTTTAATGCGCAGGCGCAAAAAGCAGCAAAAAAAAAAAACAAAAAAATCTTATGCCTCTTATTAAAGAAAAAAAAAGTTCCTTATTGCGTCGACCGGCAACAGCGAGTGGACCAGACCAACTGGTTTTATGCTCCATCTCGCTCGGTCTGTGGCGCGGAAATGAAAAAAAAAAGGTGAAAACATGTCTAAATGCCTTTCATTTTCTTTTGTGCGAAAGCGAAAAGCTCAGAACCCCAGCCGGATCCCATGTAAACGGGCCTCTTTTGTCTCTCTCTAAATTTTGTATTCAGCAATTTTAGCAAATCATTCATACACACATTCGTCGAACACTGTCGAACAAATCTTTGCACATGTCTGCAGTTACGTAAAATATTGTTTTGTCCATTTCGGGCAATTGTCGAAGACCCCATTGCAAGTATCATTAGCTAAGTCCATGTGTCTCTCACTAAGCCAGTAGGCTTTCATAGCTTCCATAGCTCCCATAGCTCCAATCGCTTCATTGAAGCCGGAGCTTGGGTGGATTTGTTTTGGTTTGCGAATCGTTTGGGAGTGCGAAAGCCTCGGATTTGTTGATTACTGTTTGCTGATTACGACAGCACTAAATAAAACTCAATAAATATCAGACACACAGAAAGACAGACAGACAGACAGACAGACAGACAGACGGACAGACAGACAGACAGACAGATAGATAGATAGATAGAGAGTGAGCGAGTGAGTGAGAGAAACAACTTACTGCATTCCTGGCGCAAGATTGGATATTTTTTCAATTGTTTGCTTGCATTGCGCAAAATAAAAAGGAAAATTTAAAAATAAAATTGTTATATTACAGTGAAATCTTTACTAATGGACAGCTCCCTCAGACAGACAGCTGCTGTTAATCGACAACTTCACTGTATTTTATGCAAACTTTAACAGCTCATTTGAAATGTTGATAATAATGATCATTTAACTTCACTCTTTGCCTCCTCATAAACCATAATCCTATGCCTGGGCCTTTTAACCACATGGCGTTATCTGAGACGAGTGTAATACATATTTTAATCTGTCTGCAGAGTTTGGAATCGTTTTCGCTTGGACGCAAGAAAGCGCAAAAATTGCAATTCATTTGCATCAAAGTTATTTCTTCCATTTTTTATGATTGTTATTTTTTTTATTTTTTCATTTCATTTTTTTATTTATTTAAAGCTGCGTTTATTGGGCACTCTTTCAATATTTTCAACATGCGGCTCAAATTGCGCAAAAGTTGCATTAATCATGCTCCGCTGCGGTTGCTGATGTCGGCGCACGTTTGTCGCTTAAGTCTTTCGTTTTGTGCAAGTATTTCGAGGCTGCAAATGCATTTGGCCGCTTGTTTGATGCATTTCATGAAATTTATTGAAATTTTCGTTTTGTTTAGCGTCAACTGTCGCCGCCAGTTTAATGCAGTTATATGTATTTAATTAAGTTGAATGCCTTTTGGCTTGACCGAAATTAAGCTCAAGGTGAGGCGTATAAATAAAAATAAAATATATAAAAAACACAAACTACAAAAAATGGAAAAAAGAAAACCAGCTGTTTAGTTGGCGACACGCGCGTGCTTATATATAAATATACATATACATATGTCAAAGTATTCGTTTAACGGCATTAATAAACTCTGCAGTCATAACTGTTTGGCAATACGTTTTTTTGGGCTCTGATAATTTGGTTTTTATGAAAATGTGTAACATTTGGTTGGGCTTTCGATTGTTTTTAGGCGGCTCGGCATTTTGTACACCCAACAGTTGAGTTAATTCGTTTAAGCACCTGTCCTGACCAGACGACCTTGCGCAATCTGGCCAAAGAGTAAGTCGCTGAAACAGTAACAGAAACAGAAACAAGTTTGGCCTGGAAACAGTAGACAACTGAACGGACTTATGGCTTATAAAGAGAGCGTGAGTCAGTGCTCATTAAGTGCAGTGTTGAAAACTGGTTCACTGACCAATTAGAATAATGCTAAAATTGCGCACCTCAAACTGGCCAAAAGCGTAGCGTTCGAGCCACCAATCGACTCGAATTACCACATACACGTACTGATGCTGTAAGTCTTGGGCGTGGAACTGTTGTGCTGAGCCAGTTACTTCCTGCTTGTAGCATAACCCTGAAACGGCCATTCACACCAGTTTCAAACAGCTGGAATTTCAATTCAAAATGCTGGATATAAGTGAGTTTGAGTCTCTATAAGTCTTGTTAAGTGCTCTCTAGTGGGCTAAGCGCACAACGCACCCAATAAATTGTTGAGATGCAACTGATTGAAGACGTTTTTAATGCCCCAAACGTGCGTCTTGGCCACAATGAGTCAGCAATTAGGCAAAAAGAAAAAAAACAAATAAATATGCACATATGGTAAACAAAAGCTAGAAGATCTCTATGGCCATTATTCTTTTGGCTGCCATTTCCACTTCCACAGTTGTGCTGAGAATTCAACAGTTGACTGCACACAACTTCCGTTCCACTCATGATCTGTTGTTGATCTGTGCAGTTGGCCATTTCCTACATTTAGCCATCTTGTTCATAATGTCAATAAAATTTATGTCCATTTGTTTTCGAGCCAGCGCTGAGAACAAGCCACGTTGCCAGTTTCAGTTGGCCTCGTCTAGAATTTGGCAATTTATCAGTGTCACATTAAGGTTAATACCTGTCTTTGCGACAGAGGGGAAGGGGGGGTGATCTCATTACCACTCTAGCGGCAAATACTTGGCTGGCGCAACAAAAGACTTAAGCGACATACAGGCATAGCACTCATACTTTGGCCAGCTAATTGCAGTTAACGGGCTGGAAAACTCATGGCGCATAACGCCCCCAAAAACAACAATTATAATGGGAGTTTTTGGCCAAGACTTTCTATGTGTATTTTAGGCTAATTGTAGCATGACTTTCTATGCTTTCTATTTGTCGCAAAATCAATATTAATCAATTTTTATTAAAATTAATTAGCATGTCCACAAAATAAATTGTTAATTTAAAATTGCATGAGCAAAAAGCAACTTATGAATATTTATATTAGAGTTAAAAGTAAAAATGCTTTATGGAGATGTTCATTATGGGTAGATGCGATACAGTGTTGGACCTGGTTATGGGATGTCATTTTGTTTCTGGTTTCTGGTTTCTCATGCATATTTTGATGGGAGAGGCGTGCGCCCAAAGGCAGCTCTAACAACAATAAGGAACTGCCGGGCCCGGACATTATGTCATAACTAACGATGTGTGTGTGAGAGAGTATGTGCACAACAGCAGCCGCCTCCTTACGTAAAACATATGCGCCTTTATAAATAAACAAAACGACAAAGAAAAACAAAAAACCGAAATTAACATTAAAAAAAAAAGACCAACAACAACAACAGACAAACAAAGCGCATCAAAGTGAAATTTGTGTTGTTTGCAAGTTAATACCATGTTTAGTTTGTTATATGTGGCTCGTTGCTTTCTTTAGTACGAGTAACTAGTATAAGCTACATTAAGTAAAGTCCATTGTTCAACTTTAACCTTTTCAATCACATCAAAGACCAAAAACAACAAACCAGTTTGCGCATCGTTAAATTAAACAATCCAATTCAAGTATTATATATTTTTTTTTTTTTTTTATTTTTATTTACTAATAATAAGTAAATATATACAGAAAGATATTCAAATTAAATGACGTCTGGCTGGCTCGAGGCTGGCCAGTTTATAGAGCGGCTAAAACCATGTTTATGGCCTAGACAGGCCAAACGGTATTAAGTCAAACATTTTTATTGGCATTGTCAGTTTAATTTATGGCCAAATGTCGTCTTGGCCACCACCAAAATAGATACGAGACCGGTTAATTGTCGCTTCAGCGGAAGGGCCAAATGAAAACAAATTACCAACACAGTTAATTAGTTTAATTATGAAGCGAGTAGTAAAAAAAAATATATAAACAAAAATAAATTTATAAAGATAAATAAAATGGTCAAAAGTTGCCAAACGTCGTACGAAAAGATAACACAAAGTGTTGTGCAACTGTTTGAAAGTTTGATAGAGCTAAAGATATATCAAAATACAGATACAGATACTCTGATTCGCATTCGAATTCAGATTCGTCGCTATTCGTATTCGTATTCGTATCTCGTATGGCTATTCGTATATTTTCATTAGCAGCATTTAGCATTTGGTGTTTAGCAGGTCGATGGTATTTTGACTGATAATGATTTGCAGGCTCTTGGCATTTGTGGTTTTCGATTATGTTTTAACTCTCCACTGACCTGGAGGCCCTGGGGCGAATTAGCTATTATATATACATCAAAAAAATACTTATATATACTTATCGATATTTTATAACAACAACGCAGTGAATTTTGATTGACTTTTTAAGTTTTCTGTGTCGGGTTTTGATTGTGCCTCGTTTTCATTGTTTTGACCAAGTGATTGATATATTTGTATCCATAATGTCAGCTCATAATTAGCTATATATTTTTTATTTAGCTCCACTCGGAGTTGACATTGAGCACACTATACGTCTGTGTGTGTGTGTGTGTGTGTGTGAGGTAATTATGCGACATATTCCGCATTAACTTTACTTATTTAAATGAGCAAACAAAACATGTCGAAGCTTTTGTTTGCTTTTAGCTTAGACGCACTTCCTGCTCGAGTCTTGGGCTGGAAAAATCAACAAATACTATTTGCTATAGTCTTAAACACTGGGCTGACAATGTGCTATGTTGCCAACCTTTAAGCCAGTTCAATAACCAATTGATGCATTCGCCTTTCCCATTGACTTTTGTTTTGTACATTTGCAAATTCGCATAGAAATCAGCATAAAAGTGAACTGCAAGCTTCACTTCTGTTTGCTGTGTGTAAAAATGTGTGTGTATTGTTTAAAGTGCGGCACTGACAATTGAGCTACCCACTCAGCTTCAGTTGCAGCTGCAGTTGAGTGTCGTTGTTGTTGTAGTTGTAGTTCGCCTGTCAGGGCTAGGCCAAAGTAATTGTGACTCTGACTCGCATATCTCAGATAAAAAATGAAAAATAAAAAAAAAATTAAAAACATGAAAGAACAACAATTTAACGTCAAGTCGAAGTTTTAATGCCCTGTGTTAAATGAGTTCAGTTTTGTAATCAAGTGTTACAATATCGATTAAAGTCAATTAAAAATTATGAAGCAATTTGCTGTGAACTATTTAAAAATAATAATTATAATTTTTATGGATCATTTAACTTATATTTGAATAGCTAAAAACAAAATAAACTCTGCAAATATTAAAGATAAATATACTTAATGACTTTACAAATGACTTTTAAAATGTGTTACATATTTTGCATGACAAAAATAATACACTCATTTAGGGTATAATCGTGTAAATGTTTGCCAAGCTGGCTGAATTTTCGACAGTTTATCAATTGCTTAAGGCACTTTTAAGTAGTTTTAATTTAATAATACATATTTAATTTGCTATAAATCATGCAGTTCAATTTACTTTATTTTAATCTTATTGAAATATTTAATGATTGACTTGGCTTAAGGATTGCAACTAACTGGGCTTGGAAAAGGTTCAATTGACTGACTTTCTTATATGCCACATGTACGGCTTCTGTTTAAGCCCTTATGTTATTGCCTTGCCTCACATTACGCATACGCCCTGTTGGCACGCTGCCAACTTCCGACAAATACAGCAAAGTTTCTTGCGTTTGGCTTTTTGTTTTGTTTTTGGGAGAAAGTCACTGTCTCCCGTGCAGTGTGCAATTATAATATCTGTGTGTGTTTGTATATCTACTATTAACTTTTTTTTAAATGTAAACACATGCCGGGTCTATCGTTAAAGCTGACTCGTTATTTGAATTGTTTGTTTCACAAACAAATTCTGTGAGTGTTGTGAGTGTTGTGCGAGTGTTCATTCAATTGTCAAACTTCAAGCGGCAAATGAAAGTGAGAGTTTTTCAGTGTACACAAGAAAACAAAATAACAAAATAAGAAAATAGCTGCTGCACATGTCAGTCATGGCTGTCAATAGCGCGTGGTCTAAAGTGGGCGTGACAGCAGCAGCAGCTTAAGGGCGGGGCGGGGCCTTAACTAATTAGACAATAACCGAAATGGCTAGGAAAGTGCACTGGCAAGCAACAAAAATTAAAAGACAATAGTTCAAATAACAATAGATTTAGTTTTGGCCAACTTCAAAAGATGTTTAATTTATAAGCCTTTTGCCTTTTTATTTGTTTTAAACTATTTTTGTGGTTAGTTTTTCCACATGTTTCGAGACGGCGACTCGTTTCGAGTGTTTCAAACCTAATTTTTGCGGGTTTTTCAATTTTTCGAGACCAGTTTTTGGGCCGCTTGGCCAATGATTTGCCAATAGGCAACGACGACTGAGTGGCAGCAGTTGTAGGTTTTTTTTGGTTTTAAGTTTTTCCTTCATTTTATTTGTTTTTTTGCAAATATTAATTGTTGTAAAATACACACTCACACTCACACAAACACGCATAGACAAAAACTAGTTATTGTTTGCCAGCGACTTTTACTTGACTGTGCCAAATTGAGGCGTGGCCAGTTGCTGCCGTTTCTGTTGATGGCGTGCTGTTGGCCATAATGGAAAATGGAATAATGGAAATTCGTTCGCCCAAGGAAGTAAAAGCGCAATTTACTTGCTTTACGTATTTTGCCCAAAACTAAAAAGCGAAACTTAAAACTGAAAACTGAAAACAACAAAAATATTTCTACTCGTACTCTTGGCAATTCGTTCATAATTTGTATTCACATTTTATTTTATTTTTTTTTTTATAGCCATTGTCTTTTGACAGGTTTGCCTTCAACTTCGGTCTGGCAAACAGAACCCGTAATCGCAGTCACTATTCTTAAAAGCCAACCAAGCAGCCAAGTTAGCCAGTCAGTCAGCCAGTTGGTCTGTCTTTCAGTCTTTCAGTCTGTCCTGTCTGTCTGTCTGCTTGTCTGTCTCTCTGTCTGTCCGTTCTCCAGTTTGCTTTAACATTCATTTTTCCATTCGCTGACTTTCAATATTCATACTTAGCTACGAGTGTATTCATAGTTTGGCATGCTTGTTTTGTTATTCTCGTAGTAAATATGATAATTTGATTTTTTTCTTCATTTATTTCTGTTTTTTTTTTTTTTTTTTGTTTTTGTGGCATGCCTGACACACTTTATGTGGCACAATACGAGTACTTGCACTCACCATTTTCCTACAGCTGTGGAGTACACACACTTATCCAGAATTTGATTATGTTACTTGTTGGAATTGCTGAATTTATGATTCAATTATTGAAGTACACTACACTGCAAGTTTTGACACGCGTTTATGTGTGTCTTTGATTTTTGTTTTTGGCTTTTTGGGGCTTTGCTGCCCGAAAAAAACTCTGCGCACGCGCTGCAAACACTCAACAATTTAAATCGAATTTAAATTCAAATTCAAATTCAACTCCTGCCGCCACACACAAAAAGTGTTGCCAACTTGAAACCGTTACTCGAACTGCGAACTCGCACGTTGGACTGAAAAACTGAAACTGATTTGTGCGCAGTCGCGGCCAGCTGCCAAGACAACGACAACGGCAACGACAACGACAACGCCAGCAGCAACGTCTTGGCTCAAAAGTAAACGGCAAAATTGAGTGAAGTTGCTCTGAGCGCGGTACGCAACTCCCCCCGCCCCCAAAACCCTCCCCTGCTTTACACCTCTTGAGTTTTTGAGTCGGGGCCACGTCCGAGCGTGCGCCATATAGAAGTAACAGCAACATTAAAAAAAAAAATACTGTTGTTTCGTGTGAGCTGCATGGAAAATTTAACTTTTGCTGCGTTGCTTTTGTGCCGTTCTTTCGCGTCACTCAAATGTGATTTGAGCAGCAAACTTGCTTGCTGTTAAGCCAACAGCTCGACTGTTAAACTTAACAGTCGACTGCACTGTTAACAGGACAAGGATTGATTGCACATAGACATCAGACAACTTATCAGATTTGTTAAATTCAAACGAGTTTTATTTGCATAAACAGCGACGCATCTTTGAAATGTAAATATTATTTATGATTTACAAAATGTTTAGTTGCTGTAATCACATAATATTTGATGCATAAGATATTCAGTTTTTTAGAAATCCATACAAACTATAGCTAATTCATTTGCATATTGGTTTATTTGTGAGTGTGTGTGTAATTGGAAAGGGTTTCAAAAGTCCAGTGATTACTGAACACGCCCCAAAGCTACAACAACAACAACAACAACACCAAACTGTGCTCAAATAAAAGCGAAAGTGCCAACAGCCGGCTGTCTTGAGTTTCTTAACAGACTGTGAGTCAATTTACTCGTATCAGATATAAGTTCTACAATTCTAGTGTCTGCTATATATGGCACAAGAGACTGCTCCTTTGATCGCTTCTCACGCTTTGCATGCCATAAATTTCACTGCCTTTCACTGTAAATCATTTGCACGACTTAATTGTGTGCATTTTAATGCGTATTGCGTGCTGCTTGCAATCTACTTGCCGCTGTAGCTTTAACTGCTTTGTGGTTGTTGGTGCTTCAATTGTTGTTGTTGTTGTTGTTGTTGTTGCAATTCTGTGCCAGTTTTCACGAGAAAAGTTTGCACAGCAGCCAAATGAGAAATGGAAATGCAATGCTCTATTTCACATAGCGGCAAAATTTCACACCAGCCACGAAGGCCACAAGAAGTGCGTATTACACACACAGACACACACACACACACACACTCTCACACCAACACAGTAGAAAGAATTTAGAATCGATCTGTATCAGGTAATGCACATTATCTATGCGGTGGGCGTTATCTGCTACGAGAGTGCATTGACTGTCGCTAAACTTGGCGGCCATGTTGGCTTTCGAAACCGTTATACCAATTGAATATCAAATCGGACAACTTAACCTTCACTGCGATTGCGATTGCTACTATGACTGCGTTCAGTTCGTGTCTTAAGTCTTTTGTTTTTACACACAAATTGAAAGTGAAATTTCATTGTTATTACTCTTGTTGTAGTTATCGTTGTTGCTGCTGTTGTTATTGTCGCTGTCTGCCTGCTGCTGTTATTTTGGTAATTGTTGAAAAAGAAAGGCACTCACCGACGCCAACAACAATAACAGCAACAAGTACAACTACAACAACAACAACATTGCTGATAAGAAACGTGATTTAATTTTAAGTTGAAAATTATGAAAATCATATGTTGGCAGTTTTCACCTTTCGCTGGCCTTGCGGAAGCCTTCAACAAACTGATGAGTGCCACTGCCACATTGTCCGCTTGCCTCACGGAAGAACAGAGCAGATGCATTTTAGAGATAATAGAAACGTTGCTAAGAAATCTTATTTTTTAATTAGCGTTTCCTTCTGGAGGAATTGTAAAAAGTATACTAAGAATATTAATTTATTTATTTAATTAAAAAAGTTAATATTTTGAATCCGACTGCTTTAAGTTGATCTTAAGCAAATAATATATTGTAATTAAATAAATTTTCATAATTTCCAGATTGTCATAAATTTATGAAAGTAAAAAATAAATATAATAAATTATAACTGTATTATAGTCGTAGATCATTCTGCGCAGCGTATGCACGCTTCGGTGCGCTCTCCTCCTCCTCTTCCTTCTCTTGCTACAGTTTCGCTTCCTAGCATTGTTGCGATGCAATAAAGTCGCTTTCGGTGGAATTTGGTATCAGCTGAACCTATCTGCATGCTCATATAGCTGAAGTTCACCCGGTAGTCGTTGTTGTTTCATCGCCAGTTGGCCAGATTAGATATGGTGCGCGGGTTTATATTATGATTGATGAGAGGACAGGGTTTGTCGCTTGAGTCTTTTGTTCATTGTCGCCTTGCCGGATGTGTTCTAATAAAATTAAGAGCGGTTCAAGGTGATGGTTGATTTAAGAATGCCATCGATAAGTGCTGGTTAAATATATCTACGGTCAGCAAACGCATTGGAATGACGCAGCATTTTCATGGGAATATCTGTTCGATCAAAGATTTTCCCTTGAAATTGCCAGGCACTCTCAATGCTTGAACTGTTCCTAGTACGCATATATGCAACTAGCGCTGCTGATTGTCTCCGAACTACTTGCTGACGGCACATAAAATTGGCTTCTTCGACTGGCGCGAATTTTCAAACGTTTCCAGCCCATTTGAATAATGCTGCTATTTCTGTTGCTGCTGCTGCTGCTTGTGGTAACTTCGCTGTTTTCTATCTGGTTGTGGTTCTTGTTTTTAGCAAAGGTTTTACCCAGTCGCTTGACTACAGTGTGAAACCATTTTCGTGACTTTTTCTTGCCTTTGGACTGCTCTGAAGTGGGAGACTGAATAGGCTCCTCAAACGAATCTCTTGGATTAAAATAAGGCTTCGACGCAGGCATTGCAACTGGCATGGGCAATGGCAGCGGCATCTGCGATATTGCAGGCACTGGCTGCTGCAGGCCTTCCAGCACACGTATCAGATTTCTGCGCAGACTCTTGTATTGCTCGACCTGCTCAGCAGTCGCAAAGGGATCCTTTTGACTGGGATATCTATCGGGTGAATTGAGTGAGGAACGCATGCGACGTGATGGCGCTTTTGGTGCTAAACGTCGCTTGCAACGTGGAGGGGGCAAAGGTGGCAACGGTCGAGGTGCAGCTGCAGTCAAGATGGGAGGAGAAGGCGCCGGTCGTCGGCAAACTGGCGTAAACACAAGTAAAATACGCTCCGCATTGCTGGAGGCGCTTTTATTCAGATGCCAACTACGAAGAAAGTTTAGACTGAATGTGTTTGACTTTTAGATTCTTTTTCTTACCCAATTAAAATCAACAATAAATTGTACACGGGCAACGCTATGACGCAATGAACCAGAAGCTTTACAAATGGACAATGTGAGCTCTGCAGTTCCTTCAACCAAAGCAGGCAATAGGAGTCTGGCTTGTAGGAGGTATCCTGCCACATTGTCATTGCCCAGGCGGTGTGATTGTGCATTCCCAGGACAAACAACTCATTGCGATCGCTGCTATTGCTGTTCCCTGGCCAGGTATATGCCAAGAATCCTGGCAAGATAAAGATAAGCGATTGCCAGTTAAGCATTCTCAATGCATCCAGATACTTTGTGATTGTTGTTGCTATTGTTGCTGCTGCTGTTTGCTGTTGTTACTAAAATAACATGTGTAACTGGTTTTGATTTTTATCATCGCCTACTTTTAGGCTAATATTTAAATCGGTTTGTATTTAGATGGCTTGAAGTTTTTTATATAACTGACGATTGTTTTGCCTATTCTTCCATTTCATACTTTTACAATTAAACAAAACAAGTTTGAAATATTTTTATAATTTATATTTTCACAGTAATTGTTATTTGCTTTTTTTTTAGCTTTAAAACTTTGATTCAGATTATTGGCTTATTGTTTAAACACTAAAATGACTTAAGCAGAAAATCATGAAATGTACGTAAAAGTAAAATATATAAAAAATGAACGTACATTCATACATACTTGTTGGTTTTTGCTTAACTAAAATACACTCTTATACAATCGTGTGTGGATGTGTGTTGGTGTGTGTATATCTTTAAATTGTATTTATTTTAATTTTTTTTATTTTGGCTACTTGCAGTTTGCCCTGAAATTGAAGACATACTCGTAGAATACAATTTGAAACACGTTTATGTAGGCTCCTTCAAATTTTTCATTTTTTGTTGTTTTGTTTTTTAGTTGAAATTTCACTTACTAAACTATGACAGATTTTTAAAGTATTCGTACGTATTATAAAGTGCGTCATTTTCTTTTTTCTTTTAGTTTTAAGGAAGTGTTTCTTCTTGTTATTGTGTGTGTTTAGTTTCTTTGAAAATAAATACACTTGTCTACCAAAATGAATCGAAAAACTTGCAGCTGCTCATCAGATAGTCTAAATTAAAATGGCAGTTCTGGTTTTCAATACAGATACAAATATATCTAGTACGTGTATTATTCGTCCCATTTAATTTTGAGATGCGATTTAAATAGATTTAATTGTAAATATTGATTATTGTTTTGGGGTTTCAAAATGCAATTCACGACTGCGCACAATAAATTAATGAGAATCATTTGGGTGTGTGTATACTTGTGATTTGTATTCATTTAACACTAACTTATTAAATGCTTTAGCTGTGCATATGCTTTTTAATTTCAACCGATTCGGATCGCATCGCTTTCTATTCATTTTCATATCTTTTGGCAACATTTTCAATGTGTGTGTGTGTGTGTACAATTCAAATAATATTTTATATGCGTTTGCTTTGATCCGCGCTTAAAACTAATCTTTACTATATATCATTTTGCATTGCTGGCAGATCGTCTGATACAGTCCAAAGAATATTATAACACATGTGATGATACAAATTACATAACTTTAAATAAAAACCTAACTTTTCAACTAAAATTACAGTCTCAGTAAAATTGGGGGTTTTCTCTTGCAATATTCTAAATGAAATTCATCTGGTGTTGTTTATCCTTTTTCCGTTCATCTCTTCCATATTCTTGCCATTTCATTTTAAAGCCATTTCAACAAATGTCCACATACGCATCACGTTCTTAATCCTGGTCGGAGGCACCTGGATAATAGTATGGCGGTGGGCGTTCATATTCAGATGATGGCGGCGCTACGGGCGGATTGTGGTAACGCGGTGGTTCATGATCCCAATGCCTGTGAAGAGGATAAATAAATTAGTCATCAGTTGATAATAAAAGATACAAATGTGAACAACAAAAAGAGACACAACAACTGCGTTTAGTTGGATTAGTTTATTTGCCAATATGTATTGCAGTTAGTTACGTTTTGGAATTGGGCAATGGGAGCAGTAGTTAACCATACAAGACAAGACCAAGCCATCATCTGATGAAGTGGTGGCAAACAAAAAATAAATATAAAGCAATGAGGTGAAACCAGTTAACGTTCTTTGGACTGGCCACATGTAGTTAAACATGATGTGAATGACGTTTAGAGGCAGCATTTTATGAATAGGTCAGAAAGCAACAACACATACACACATACACACACACACACACACACGCACACAGTGAGAGAGTGCTGGTGTCACACAGACAGGAGGCAGACATAATATTACCAAAAACCATTTGCACTTCGGGATTTTAATGCCTAAAAGAAACCATCTGCCGCCAGTGCTTTTGGCCTTGTGTCTTTAGCCACAATTTTAGCGCTAAATAAAATGAAACCAAAAATAGCAATTAAAAGAGCGGCCATCAAATAATTCATAATTAGCCACAATATTGCAGTTATGTGTGTGTTAATGTGTTATATATATGTACATGTGTAAATCATGTGGTAATTGCAGCAATCGTTAGGCAGGACACGCTAATTGTTTGTCAGGCTAAAGGATTAAGGGACCATAGAAAGAGATGGATCAGCTGTATTTTATGGGAATGCTTACGTCGGTGCCACATCGTTATAGCGCATGTTGCTGCTGCCAGCGGCGGCATCTCCACCGCCATTAGCAACACCACCGCCTCCACGGGAATTACGCGATACGCCCGGCGATGCATCCTCATAATAGTCCTGCTGTTCCCGTCGACGCTCGTAGGCCTTGCGACGCTTCTTTGGCACACTGAAAGCAGCACAAGCAATTGAATTATTCATAAGAGTTAACAAACAAAAGAAGTTAGCTGTCAGGTGGATGGAACAAGGCTTACTTGGCCAATGGCACATGCTCGTGCTCACGCTCACGTTCGCTATAGGCATCGTACAAGTAGTCGCTGCTGTGTGCGGTATGTGGCGGTGGCGATGGCGGTGGCGGTGGCGTGGTTAGCGGTGAGATGGACAAATACGAGTACGAGTATATATGGAAATGAGAATGAGACAAGTGTGACAGAGATTAGATTGTGTGACAATTTGTTTGTTAAAACATGCAGCTAATCTTGTTTGCGTTTGCTGTTGCTGCCACTTGCCAGCGGTATCATCTTCTCTGTCGCTGTTTCTGCCTCTGCAGTTGCATCCGTTAGCAGCAGGATAAAGGCACCAGTGTTAGTACCACCACTTTGATTGTGATTAGTTTCATCACAGACACAATATTTAGTCGATTGCCCTATAAAGCCTGCCCCCGTAGGTGGCACCGACGTTAATGCATCCGTGATGATGGAAACGCTTCAGGCAGTGCAATGAATGACATAATAATGATATCAAAAGTTAATTAACTTACCCGCCCTCAACAATGCCAACAGCTGGCGCCGAATACGGATCGATTTTTCTGTACAAGCACAACAAGCGATGAGCCACAAAGAGTATGGGAAGGAAGAGCAATCCACAGAGCAGAACTCCTACCCAGAAACCATTCTATAAACAAGAAATAAATACAAAATTAATTCAAATTGTTATACAACATTTGTATGCACTCACCATTGGATCGACCAGGCGTTTGCAGATTAAATCTACACCAGTATCATAGATATAGGCAAGTGGAGCACATTTGCCAACGTTTTTGTTACACTCCCTAATCACCATTTGGACATATTTGTCAATCTGATCCTCAACCGTTTTGGTAGCATTGTCAATTAATCTATTTACGTATGACTGTCCGCGCTGTTTTAAAAAGTTCTCGGCACGATCTGCAGTTTGAAGCAGGGCCTGAATGGAATCTCCATAGGGCAAGTTATTGTACAGTATCAATTTATCGATCTTAGATACAGTCTCGGATATTTGTTTGATACCCGTGGTGATTTTTATATAAAATTCATCATTGATTTTTTCTAGATTGAAGGCCTCGTTTTCCAGTGCAGTTCTGGCCCAATCATAAATACCCCATTGACTCCATAGACTGGAACGTAGATCCCTCAACTGATTGGCCATTGTGGGTAGATCAACGGGAGTTATCTTCAAGCATAAGTTCTTTGAATACAAAGAGCCATGGTATTTCGATAGGTTGCCATCACTTGCTCGTCCGAATTCTTCTTTCTCTTCATTCGTGAATACGCTAAAACCGTTGTAATCCGCTCTAAATATTGGCACTTTCGTATCTGGAGGGTCGCGTAGAACCTTAATACGTATTAGATCATTAATATCGTACAAACTATTCTTTTGCAATAGCTCAAAGATCGATTGATCGGCTTGACAAGCCTTAATTGCACTTGACATGCGAAGAGGCGGCAGCGGTGAGTCGGATTGACGTTCGCTGTGAGGCAAATAGCGATTGAGATCAATAACTGAATCTATCTGACGGAATAGCTCATTCTTATCCTGATCCCTCAAAGGAGCACAGGCACCTTGATAGGTTATCATGCCCATAATAAAGTAGAAGAGTCCAATCAGAATAGTCACTGAGAATACGCAGAATATTAACAAGATGGCACTAGAAATGAGTACATAGATTAGTTAATAATTTCTTCATCATGGCATCAGTTTTAGATACTAACAACAAGAGACAAGTTGCTCCTGTTCCTTTGCTGCAACAGTCATCACGATATCCACGCCGGCGACGTCCGCAGCAGCCACAGATCATAGATACAGTCAGTATAAATAGAATCTGTAAAGAAATATGCGAAATTATTAAAGTATTTTATAAATAAGCTATTACAATATTACTTACGACCAATAGGAATACGCAGACAATGACACTAACGATGCTTCGATCCATGCCAAACTTTTCGTAGACATCGTCGAATGTCTTGGTCGACTTCACTGTATTCGAATGGATATCTGTGATCACCGCATCGATAATGCTGCGAATGCTGTTTGCCTGTTCGCGGAATAGATCTCTTCCCTTTTGAATATCCGAAATTATCTTGGGAGTAAGAGGATCTATAGCTCGCTTAATCTGTTTGCCAATCTCTTCAACTCGTCTTATGCCATTTTTGGGAATTACGGAAATATTTTGATCAACGATATCCCGACTGGCAATCAAAAACGAGGTAGTATTCGGTAGCTGTGTAATAAAATGGTGACATTATTATCTAATTTCTCCATTAAGATATTCTATATTTACCATATCCAAGTGTAGACATTTTGAGCTGTCAAGAAATTCAATCTCCGTTGTCTTTAAAAACTGTAGACATTCCCGGCTGCCGCAGAGCACTGTACAAGCATAGTTTACATCGCGCTTTACGCCTCGCAGCACTAAAAACGAAGAAAATATGAATATTAAATATTTTTAAATATAAGAATCAAATGAATTAAATAGCTATTTACAATCTCGCAGTTGAGCAGCATTAAAACGTAGTTCCTTGTCCAGTTTTTGTAAAGTTAAAAATAATTTCACAACTTGTGGTGTATTGTTGAATATACGCTCCATTTCATAAAGCTTCTTAATTTCCGAAGTGTCCATTACGTCCAAGAATATGTGTCTATGTACATCTGAAGTTAACGACAGATTAATAAGTTGTAAATGGAACATGGAAAAGTTTTGGTCTTACGTTTCAAGATGTCTTGCAGATTTGTATTTAACTCATCATAGTTCTTAACAAACAGATGATGAATGTTGTCGGATACATCCTTGAGGAAGGTGCAAGTGTCATCGCTGCCACGTCGCATGGTTGCAGTTGTATCGTCGAAGCCATTATCCAACATTTTATTGGTCACAAATGCAATAATGACGCCAAAACTAGAAATTAAACCAAATCAATAAGTAAGTTATATCAAAAGTATATATAATTTAAACTTACAGCAGACCAATGACTAAGAGTAACATCATCATTCCGTAGCAGCAACGTCTGCGTGCATCCTTTTCACTATCGCAGGGTGGACATCCTTCTTTGCAATTGCGGCAGCAACAAAAGCAACAATAGCAAACACTAAAGAAGGAATAAAAATAGAACATTAGATTAGATTACGATTTATTTATTGTTACATTTACTTACGATATGAAGGGTATGATAATTACGAGAAGCAGTAGGACAAATACCCAGATGAGAACTATCCAGTAATGCGCCACGAGATCACGCCAATCATTCTCCTCCACCTTGGGTCCCAGGCTAAGAGTGTTCTGGTTCTTAACCACAATATATCCTAGAAATAAATAAAAATATACAGTTTAATATGAGACTGTTTAAAAGAAAGATCTAATAGATTGCTTACCAGGTGGCAATGCGGATTTACGAGCTAGAAGTTTATCAAAGACCAAGTGAGTAAAATTGAAGACGGGATCCATGGCCTGCGAGTAGGGCTTGGGCGCTTTGGTATAGTTAGATGTTTGCTTGTAAGGTGTGTATTCAGTATTGGGATAATGTGGCTGATTATTCTTCTCGTGGGTGGTGCCGAATCCATCATATCCCTCGCGCCACACCACGGCACTGTCTGCGTTGCCTTCATCTGCGTGAGCTGGCCTTATTAATGTGGCCAAGGCAAAGCCAAATATTATCACGCTGAGACTGCATATGGCCAGATAGGCAATTTGCCGATGGCGTCGCTTAACGCCGCTATTTTTGTGGCGCGTCGCCTTTGACTTGAGGTAATCGGCTGTCATTCTGTTCTGAAGCTATTCTCTGTAGCTGTCCAACAATAAATGGTGCCGTCCTCCTGTGCTCGATTAAATGCTGCTCCTAACACGCTTGGCTCCGGCTTTGGCTCCTCTTATCGCCGGAGTGCGCATCCATTTCCCGCGTCACTAAACTGCAGAAACACAAATGAAACGATTCAAATGTCATATGAGTATTATAAACAAAATAAAAAACTAATAAAAGGGCACACTCCTTAATACGATTTTAGCATGTCTTAAACTTATATACATATAAATTAATGCGTGGCAAGACACTTAAATACATATTTCATTCCCGAATGTGGGTGTGTCGTGTCGTTTTCTTTTGTGGCAATTGACAAATGGAAAAGAGCTTTGCGTATTTTTTATTTTGCTTAAGACAACGTTGCACAAATGCTTAAATGCTTCTTCATGCCACTGACACTGCCACTGGTTCTAAGATAAACACTTCACTTGACATCAATTAAAGTCAATAAAGCATATAACAAAACGAACAACGTCAGACAGCGAATGCGAGCACTATGTGTAAGTGGGAGTATCTAGATCTATACTAAAGATGCTAATCTGTTTGTAGCGTAACAAAACTGCTTTAAAAAAATACAATTATTATTATGAGCAAATAAAAAAATTTTAATTTTGAATTTAAAAAAAAAGTTACATGCCCCGGGTGAGGCTCGAACTCACGACCTTAAGATTATGAGACTTACGCGCTGCCAACTGCGCCACCGAGGCTATGCTCGCCAGAGCGGCAAACACGCAATTGTTCTGTGTGCTTGCTGTTCTGTTCTACAGATGCGAAAACAAATGTGCGTCCAGATTACGGTTTAAAAATAGAATGGAATAAAATATCTTCTACAACTGTAGATAAATCACATTTTAAAATTTCTCAACGTTAATAAATATCGCACACAAATAGTGTTATAAATCAGAACTTAATAAATATATCTGTTAGTTACCAGCAAACTACAGCTCATTAAAAACTTATCTATCTTCGATGACAGATATATATCTGACAAACATAAAAATTACAAATTTTGATATGTAATATCATAATGTATGCCAAATGATATATGGCAATACTTGTATGTGACTCATTATCTTCGACTATAAATCCCAAACACTTGGAGAATAACAACAACTATCTAAGTGCGACAGTCATGTCTTGTTGATATGCGTGCATAGAAAACGAAAAGCACAAAGTTCACTGAACTTTATGTCTGAACTGAAGCAAGCTGAATGGAACAGAACTGAACTCAACTGGACAGTAGCAAAGGGGAGTACAAGTTGTAGGTGAATGAAAAGGGTCCGGGTGATATATGTATAGACAGTAAGTCTTTCAACGATTGACTAGTCGCTTGCCTTGGCCTGTCGTCTGTCTACAGAATGTGTCACAACACACAACTAAACATTACACAGACAAACACACACACACACACATTGAGACACTTTTAGAGCCTTGCATTTACCGCCTGCTTATCTTGAATTTGTGTATTTTATGTGCACTTTTTACTACTGTTTGTTTTTGCCATCTAAGCACTTAATGGTGTCTTTACGTGTATTTTGCTTTGTTTTCAAGTGACCACAAACAGCGATTGCTAACAGCCTTTAATTGTCGTGTCAGTCGTTATGTTATTACACATTAAACGAGCAAGCGAAGAGTGAAAGATTAACTCTTAATTGAAGCAAACTTAAAATGCCACTTGTTCTTGTTTATTTAAAGGTCAACATATAAAATTCTTTCGTTTAGAAAAGAAGCATTTGACTAGAAAAAAATGTATTTGTTATTTAAATGAGTTTTTTAAAGGCAGAGGCCAAACCAATACCAAGAAATAAGTTTTGTATTGAAATATCTTTTTATTCACAAAGTTATGGGACTTGAAAGTGTAAAAAAGCCATTTCCTGTGTCCATTAATGTTTATGGTTCTAGAAAGGCTTAGAGAATGCACGTGCCCATCTTTTAATTTGGTCCGAACAAACAGCAGCGTTGACTGTATGTTGTGGGTGTTTCACTTCTGTCTGAGGACGCCTCCTCTCAGGATGCGACTGTGCAGAAAAATCTGTATCTGTTCGCAGCGTGGCAAATCCAATAAACAGCACGACCGAGGCTTTGAACGGCCTTGACATGAGGGAACACAAAGCTGGAAGCCCTTGCAGCGAAATAGCTGCGTTGGGGGTCAGTTCATGGGTGATAAGAGGGTGTTTGTATTGTCGCTTTGACGCATACATAAAGCACATTTCAAGCCACATGTACTTGAAAATGATATGTGTGTTCTCCAAAAACACAAGAAACAACAAAACAAAATAAACAAATTTTGCAGACCTGATAACGACAGGCACATGCGCAGTTTGTGGCAGGTGACACGCACTCATTTTAGGGGCTGCTGCAGATGCTGTGCTGTAGGGAGCCCTCGACTATTCTTGATGTGCCACAAAACTACAGTCAAACAGCGAGTGAGGGAATTAAACAAATAGATTCACAGGCAGATGAAATGCCAAGCTGTTTTCTCTAACTACAGTTAAGCTATGCTACAACAAACATACTTCTCTAAAGAAAGCTTCTATACAAAAACTACTGGCCCAATTTATTACCACAATATATTTTTAATAAAAAACACACAACAAATTTTGAGTATATACTTATTATATTATTTTTTTTTTGTTTTTTTATTCTTTAATGCTCTGTACGGATATAGGAGATTAGCAAAACTATATATTGAAGCTTTCCTATCAATTTATTTACTGTAGAAAGTCCGTCTGTATGATGTTCTAAAGACAATTTCTTACACGAAAGTTTTTAATTAAATTTCATGTTTCTTGGAGTTTCTTTGAGTTCATTTCTACTGAATTTGTTTGCCAATAAACAATAACTCAACTTCTGCAGCTGTGTGTGCACAACTTGGTCTGGCAAATGATGACTATTTTTTGGTGTGATGTATATGGATTTTTGCAGTTTTATGACACAAACGTAGTCACACCAAAAAAGTAGGAAACAAATAGACAAGCGACCAACTTCTTGAAATTGAATCAGTTTGTCTGTTTGAAACCGAACAGGTTTTTACAGGGAAACCTGAGAGATGCCTTTCGCTACGTAAATACGAAAGACGATAAGTCATATAAGTAGGTTGTACTTATTTTTATAGGCAAGTGTCTGTGAATTTCCGTTAGATAAAGAGTTGTTGAGTTTATCTGCTGACTGCACAAATAGAGTTATTCGCTGTTGTGTTTAGATTTCCTTTCATAATGTGACTAAGAAACTGAGAATGAAATTGAAGAATTGCTTATCAGCAGAAATTACTCAAAAATTCCAAGAAAGTACGAGTAATTTGCAGCACATTGTTTACCCAACAAAGCATTAAGCAATTATTACTCTGACCTTGAACTAAAACGTTGAATATTCAAAATAAAAAACCAAACAACGCAATTGCTAAATGCATTACGGAAATACATAAATTATTTAAATATGACTCAGCAGTAAGAAATCAATTAAGTAGCTGAAAATTTGACTTAATACAGCTTAGTTTGATTATTATAATTATTGCCAAGCCCTTGTAAGCTGTAAGTGCATTAGTTGCATGCCACACAAGTAAAGTAAGGTAAGTATCGATCTAACCGAGGTCAGGCAACAGAAGTTTCCATTGTTATCTAATAAATAATGTACGCTGCACCTTGCAGTTGCAAGCAGTCAGGTATTTTAATTAAATATGCTTAGCTTATTACGGCTTTCCATTAAAAGCCATAATTAAATCATGATGCATTTGCGCAGACTTTACATAAAGGTTTCATATTACATCGATTTGTTTTAGTATTACTGTAATCGAATGCTAAGTAGTATCTGTTTAAAAGCAGAGACTGGTTAATTTATACACAAAGTGCTTCAGACAAAAGCTGCAACAATTGTTCGCACTTCTATGTTTGTGTTTCAATTTCAACACAAATATTGACATATTCTTAAAAGCAAACAACAGTTGAAACCTATATTTGATGAGCTGAATTACGTTAACCGTTAAAGCAACAATACATATGCATAAATATTTATTATATTTTATTTAAACATTTGGTAAAAATTGGAGAAGTGAGCAGATCACGCCCTGATATTCCGCTGCGTCTTGGCCTTTTTAGTTTAGAAAGAAATCTGGTCGGTTGTCAGTTTAAAGTGAAGATATATATTTTTTTTTTTCGAAAGAACCGGTATCGAGATACTCGTATTGGGCCAAAACTGGGAAACTGGTTTGCTGGCCACGACCAGATGACTCACAACACAACACAAGACAACACTCAGCTGCTGAGCCCATTTAAAAAAAAAAAGATACGCAATGAGGTCTAATCAAAATGCTGGCACAAAGAACTATTTTCAATTGAAATTAAGCACACGTGCAAGCGAGAGAGATGGCAAACAAAAGGCACTGAAGAGACTACTGACTATGTAAGCATGTATCTGTGTATCTTTGTATCTTTATGTGCGAGTACAAGTACGAGTATCTCGATGCGGCACACAAAAAAGACAATGGGAGAGAGAAATAAGTCAAGTTGTTGCATTGATGGCGAACGGAAACCCGTTGAGAACGAACGTTACAGGAAGTACAATGGCTCAAACAAGAAGAAGAAGCAGTTGAAGACTGAGTATTAATATACGATACGGTTTCACACCTTTTCCACACTCTTCTCTCACAGCTAACGGACTTCTTTGATGACTTTTGAAGACCTACCTAGTTGTAGTTGTAATTTATACACGTATTGTTTATGAACTCCATTTGGCATATAGAAAGATACATCTGTATGTAAATATCTGCCGGTGACGCTTTGCTATAAATACATAGTACATGCGCATAGGCAACTAGATTTGGGACTCTGTGCGGTGTGTCTGCTACATAAGAATATAGGTAATCGCATGTATTTACATGTGCGAGTGTGAGTGTATCTTACACAGGTCAGGGATGTATCTGTAGCTGTCTCTGTAGCTGCGTGAGAATGTCGCTGCGGAAGTTGTCATGCACCCATGAAATAAAGTTGTATGTATTCAAGTTTGGCGTGTTGTTGCCCTGCTCCAGATCGTGCGACTGCAGTAATTAATTAATCAAAATAATTATGATTTATGCGAAGCCCACAAGAAAAAACCAGTGAAGAAGAGAGGAAGCCAAAAACCTTGTGCGATAAGCGCTTGAATTACAAATGCGACAGACGAGTACTCACACACACACACACACACACTCACTTACTCACAGACACACTCATCCAATTGTCATCGCCCAGAGAGTTGAGTAAATTGTTATAATCTTTCAAATTGAAATAAACAAGCTGAATTCGAGCCGCAATCATCACACTCACCAGCAACAACAATAATGGGTATTGGGTACACTTTTGCTTCAGTTTCGAGTAAGTTAAACCAGCTTTAGTTGATGTTGATGATGATAATGATGAGAAAGAGGAGGTGGATGTTGTTAATGTTATTGGACTACGGACTAACATACGGTAACTTCCAAATCCAATTAGCTATCAATGCCAGCTCACAGAACAACAAAGTGGACGTGGAGGTTTTGGATAACTCTTTGTTCAACAACAATAACAACAGATAGAATTGCAAATGTCCAATTGGCACGTTGTACTTAATATATATATATATATGTAATAATGAATCTTTTTCTAAAACGTTTTACAGTTAAATCAGAAACACAATTTTTGTTTTATGTTTTTCCTTCCCCGACTTTATACATAATCCTGGCCACAGCTTCCAGTGGCCTGAGTTCGTCTGCTTGCCCTCGTGCTCCAATTGGAATTTTTTAACACGCGTGGGTCAAATTTTAGCAGAGGCACAAACCATATTCGGATATCTGCATGTTAATGCATATCCTATGTACATAATACATACAAAAGCATATATGCACACACATATATGTGCATGCATTGGTCGTTTACACAGTCTTTGGCATTTTCGTATGGATATTACATACAATCTTTCACTTGTACATATATGCTGAATATAAATGCATGTGTTTGAATGTATGTATCTACTGCACCGCCCGCTGCTTGCTGCTTTAGCATCACAACATTCTTTTTCTTTTTCTTTGTTTGCACACACACAGAACGAATTGGTGGTGGGTCTGGTAGGTCACCCAACATAAATCACTTTGTTTACATATTGAATAATTCAAATCATATGTTACTTTAATTCAGCTATCATTGGGATTCACTCTGATTCACCTTTTTATTATTGGGGCAATTAAGAACTAGAATTTCTTAAGAAAATTAAAATTAAGACAAACGGGACGTTCTCGACGCGCGTACGTTGATACAACAACTACAACTGGAGCGATGTGACCAGTGCTGCCAACATGTTTAAATAGTCGTATCGCAACAAAAAACGGGTTGGCAGTCTTGGTTCACCGCTTTAAGCCCACTTTCGTCATGAACAGAAAATACCAAAATGTTATTTTACATTTTTCTAGCATCGAAAATACTGGAACTAGCTATAAAATAGCCCGGTTGGCAACTGTGATTCCAAAAGATATCGATACGTCGTTTAAATTCAAAAAATCAGGTATGTAATTTCAATTAAAAAGTGTACACTATATTCAAGAATATATTTCGATTAATTTCCTATAACAAATATATATGTATGAAAATATTATGATAACGTGTGATGATAATCTGCACTTGGTCAATGTATTCCTTGCTTACTCCCAATGTTTTCTGTTTGAATCCTAGTCTTGCTTTCGCTTACTGAATGAGGTCTCATCCTGTTCCTCGGTAAAGGTTTCAGTCGACGGATCATCCACGAATGTAAGAACATCATTGCGGGCAACTCCACCTCCCGTTCTTGGAGTATGGTCTGACGTACAACCGCCAATTTTCTGTTGACCACCGGAACAGATCACAACTGGCGAAGGCACATAAGGTAAACCCGTACAAGCAGGACAGCCAGAAGGCCGTCCAGTCCTAAAAATATAAATTAATGAAAGAATACCTTTGTATTTAGGGCAAATCAAAGCACTTACTCCACTATGTCCGCTCTTCTGGTATAGGAAGCATACTTTTTGAACAAACACATCAGATGATGGGCCAAATACAAGACGGGCAGAAAGAGAAGAGCACAGAGTATAAGACCTAACCAGAATCCATTCTACAATTGCAGATAAGAAGTGAAATTTTGTTAATTTTAAAGCATGATGATCTACTCACAATGGGATCAACGAGACGACCACAAATGAAGTTGACACTGCGGTAATAAATGTAGGAGAGAGGTTCACATAATCCGACATTGGTATACGACTCTGTTATAACCATGTCGATATAGTCGCTGACTTGAGCTTGTGTATAATGAGTCAGGTTGGTCATGAGAGAACCAATGTAGTCCTTGCCACGATTTTGTATAAACTTATGTGCTTTTAGAATTGAATTCAGTAACAAGCTAATGCCAGATCCAAACTCAAAATTATTGTATAAAATAAGATCATCAATTTTTTGTAGTTTGTGTTTGAGAGATTCATACATGCTTTGCATTGGAAGAACAATCTCTTTATGATAAGAATCCAGAAACCTGGCAGCGGTAAACAAATTGGCTCTTGTTCGCCAGAAACCTCCCTCAACAGTATAAAGATCTTCAGCCAATTTTCTGATTTGATTTGCCATCAAAGGCAAAGGGATGGGTGTAAATTGTTTGCATACACTTTCCAAATAATGTACACTGTGGTAAGTCGATAGATTTCCCGTGGTTATGTTTTCCATTCTGACCTGTTCCTCAAGTGTTAACAGAAAAGACTGGCTGAGATCGGCGTAAACAATTACTTCTTCACTTTCTGGCTCAGTTAATATGGAGACGCGTTCCAAATCATTGATATGAAATATATTATTATCACTTAACAGATGGAATAACGATTGCTCAGCCTTACAGGCTGCAATGACATTCGACATTCTCAATGGAGGCGACGCTTCCTCAATATCTGATTTGGATAAATATTTATTCAAATCGACAACAGCGTCCAGCATTCGAAAGACTTCGCTAGCCTCCATTTTCTTGAATGGAGCACATCCACCGTGGTAGGTCGCAATTCCCAAGATAAAGTAGAAAAGTCCAATCAGTGTAATAAACGAAATGGCGCAGAATATTAATATAATGGCTCTAAGGATTGCGATCATCAAAACTGTCCACAATTTATTTAATAATCAATTACTTACAGCAATAGACAGGTAGCTCCAGTTGTTCTTCTGGCACAGAAGCCACTTATGAGTGCAACAATCAGGGCGCCAATAATCTAAAATAAAAATGAAAAAAACATGTAAGAAACATCAACAATTTTATATTAAAAATTGCTCTTGTGAAGGTTTTTTTTAATTTCTTACTTGAATTGATTATATCGATTGTACTTACCACAAAAATAACAGTACAGGCAAACATATTAACGGGTCTGCGATGGATGCCATACTTTACATAGAAGTCCTCAAAGGATTGTGTCGATCTCAGCGTGTTCAAGTGAATATCACTGATGATCGCATCCACAATATCTTGTATTCGATTTGCATGTTGCAACATGGTATCCCTTCCTTTGGTTATATCACTTATCAGTGGCGGAGCGACCTTGTCCGTGGCTGCCTTGATCACATCGCTAACATGTTGAAAGCGTTTTATTCCCTCTTTTGGTATTTCATGAGCTTTGCTATCAATTATCTCCATAATGCCTTGCACGTATACGGATGTGTGGGGCAACTGTGATAATAAAAACATTATAATACTACAATCTTTAAATAGTTTTGACCTACTTCATCCATGTGCAGACAGACTGAGGTATCAATAAATTCAATCAACGTATTCCGTAAAAAATCTAAGAATTTATCCGTATTCGACGCATATTGGCAGGCGTTATTCAAGTCACGTTTAATACCGCGTATGCCTAAGAAGAAAAATAAATAAATTAAATAATAATCAGAAATAAAGAAAATTTTATCTCCAGAAAAATTTACCATCACGTAGTTGATCGCCAAAGTAGCGTAATTTTTTCTCAAGAACCACCACGTCTTTCATTAAATCTAATGCACTTGGCAAATTATCAAGTATACGTTGCAGCTCTTCCAATGCATTCGCCTCGGAGGTATCTCCCAGATCGAAAAATATGTGCGTGTGAGAATCTGTGTAGAGAAATTTTAGAGATGTCAGGTAGAATTAATTGTAATTGGCACTGTACTGGTCAGAGTGTCGGTTAAATGGTTCAGCATTTCCTCATAATTGTTGCCAAATAGATGATGAATATGTTCCTTGACGTCCTTCAGAAAGGCACAAATATCTTTGGTACCTTGGCGCATTGAGTTTGCAGCTTCCACAATGCCATGATCCAACAGTCTATTTGATAGAAAAGCAATAACAGCGCCAAGTCTGTGAATAAACCAGATACTTAAAAAAAAATGTTACAAATCGCGAAAAAAAACTCAGATTTTTACAAAATTAAAAAAATTAAAAGCAGCATTAGAAATCCATATGTAATGATTCTCTTTAAGTCTCTATCCCTATCGCAAGGTGGACATCCTGGATGGCAGCGATGACAGCAGCAGAAGCAGCAATAACATACCCTGTAATTGAATCAAAAAATGATCAGGCAATAAACTTACTGAATTCTCTTTTCCCTACTCACCCTATGAATGGCAACAGTATAATTAGAAGCATAAGAAAGAACAACCAGAAGAGAATCAACCAATATTCTCCAACCAGAGCATGCCAATCATTCGTCTCCACTTTGGGACCAAGTGCCAGAGTATCCTCACCCTTGACCACAATATATCCAGGCGGTATAGCTGGATTTGCGTACATTATGTTGTCGAGTAGAAAATGTGTTAAATTAAACACTACTTTCATTCCGTACGATCTATAATATCGTTTCTTGGTATATTGGGGTTTCGATTCATATTTGGTATACTCTACATCAGCCCAATGGGGTTCACCCATCTGCTCATGGCTGGTACCATGCCCCTCGTAGCCAGCACGCCAATAAATCCCCAAATCATCATTACTATCATCCGTATAGGCAGCATTAGTTGGCTTTGTCAACAGACTCAAAAAAAATACTGTTAATATCACTTGAAAATTCCACTTTATGTAAGGTAAAATCCGAGACTGGCAACTTTTCCTGTACTGATTATTATATCTAAATACGTTGTACTCTTCCTTGTGGGTTGACATCATTCATGTGTGTCTGTGCATCCATTTGAATCTCTGATTTGAATATGTTGATTAATTTATTATGTATTTTATACTTGTGTATCAATTGTTTATATTAAATCTGTAAAATATGTGTCACAAGCTTACAGTTAAATCCAAAAATAAGGTTCCCTAAAAAATCTTACAATTCAGAGTGCTTTCTTTATTTCCATTTTCAACCCATTTAAATTCCCCATCGCAGAAGAGAGAAAAACAATATTTCATTTTAAACATTTTTTATATACAACATTTAAATATTACTACTAAAAAGTGCTGTAAAATGCATATGTTAATTTGTATCTGGAGCTCTTGTAGGGACACTCCAATGTTACCCAGCTTCGGCTTAGTGCAGCCTAATCCTCTTTACTCTTACTCTTCTTCGGGGGATTTGGCTGCATACCTGATGCACTTTCATCTTCTTGCGATTGAGCAGGAACACTTAAAATGTCAATGGATGTTGCCTGCACCACATCAATATCATTATCTGCAATTTCATGGCTATCTACATGGACGGTAGTTGTGCTAGGAGCAGCGCCGCCATCAGTTCGATTCAGTTTCCCTTCGGAGCAGACGCAGAAAGTCTGTTGGCCGCCAGTGCAGGTGATGATTGGCGGTGGCACATACGGTGCTCCAGTACAGGTCGGACAGCTATATAGGATGTTGACAATGAGTTAAGAAACTAGAAAACCTTTAGATAAAACTTACCCTCCTTCTATAACCTCTTGACGCTCTGGAGTCATAACTCTATAGGCGTGTAGACGCTTCCAGAGGCACATTAAACGATGGGCAACAAAGAATATAGGAATCATGGTCAGGGCGCAGATGAGTAAGCCCAACCAGAAAGCATTCTACAAGCATAAGAAGGGAATTGAGTTACTTATGACATAAGTAAGAATTAGAGACTTTAACTCACCAGAGGATCGACCAGACGATAACAGATAAGATCCACGCCACGATAATAAATATAGGCCAGGGGACTGCAGCGTCCGATGTTAGTGTTGCACTCATGAATCACACGCTGAATGAATGTATCTATCTGTTCGTTGATCACATCTGTCAGATTTTGTCCAAGAGAATTGATAAAGTGATTGCCTTGACTTCTTAGGAATCGCTCTGAGCGAATTATCGCATTGACAAGCACTTCAACGGAATTGCTGAAATTGCGATTCTCATACACGATCAACTCATCAATTCTAAGCAGCTTCGCCTTCATCTTATCCATCAGATTCAATATGACACCCGTATACTTCTTATCGTACAGATACAATTGCATTGCTTCATTTTTCAAAGAGACTCGGCCGACTCGAGTATAATCATTCCACGTATCGTCAGACGTATAAATGTAATTGCTGAGATTTCTCAGCTCCGCAGCCAGGCTTGGCAAATTGGGGGTAAGCTGCTTGCACATATTCTCCAGATACATAATGCTATGATAGCCCGATAAGTTTCCATTGCGCAATTCATGAAGAGTGCGACCTTCCGCTTCTGTGAGTAGAGACACCTTGGAGAGATCATCTTCAAATACTAGACTGCGAGACTCATCTTCATCACCCTCGGGCATTATCTTAATGCTCATCAGATCCTCAGTATCATATAGCTTATTTGTCTGGAGCAATTCAAAGATTGACTGATTCTCCATGCAAGCCTTGATCGCGCTTGACATACGCATTGGCGAATATTGTGGATCTTTTTCGGCCCCCGATGCGGGTAAAAATTTATTAAGATCCATTTCCGAATCCATCTGGCGGAACAAGGCATTCTTGCCCTGATCCCGAAGTGGAGCACATGCACCCTGATAGCTGATCAGACCGATCACAAAGTAGAATATTGAGATCAGCAAAATAAACGAGAATACTGCAAATATCAACATGATGGCTCTAAATACGAATAGGAAAAATTACATATTAGTTAAAGTAGCTAAAATAAATCAATCATTATTTACGTACAACAACAAACAATGGGCTCCAGTGCCTTTGTTAAGGAAGCAACCGAATATCAGAGCGGCAATGAGTACAACTAAAATCTGAAATGTAGAATACATGATATAAACCAAAAGATAACTCCATTCAGCTGACAGCTTGTCTATTTACCAGCAGGATAAGTAGACAGGCGAGCATGCTGATAAGGTTGCGATCAGTTCCATATTTATCCTGAATATCTTCAAAGGATTTGGTCGAGTGCATGGTCCTCCAGTGTATATCACTGATCACTCTGTCAATTAGACTGCGCACCTTTGACGCCTGTGCCTGGAAGATGTCAAGACCTTTACCAATATCCATTCGCAATGGTGGCAAAACCGTATCCATTGCAACTGCAATCTTATCGCCAATCTCCTTGAAGCGCATTAGCGCTCTCTTTGGTATATCGGCAACGTTGTCTTTCATGATCTTCTCCATACCTTCCACATATAAACTGGAGTCGGGCAACTAAAAAATAATAGAGTAATAGTTAGCTCTAAGTTTTAAGACAGAAATATTAATTTTAAGAGCTTTATCTAATTAATAAAATAACAATTATGTTAAACAAATATTCTTAACCGTTCTTTTTTATCGGTGTACTTACCTTATCCAGATGCAGGCAAGTTGAGGTATCTACGAATTGCAGCGCAGACGTTTTAAGTAAATGAGTACATTCGTGATTGGCTATCAAAATGGTGCACGTATATGTCACATCTCGCTTAATGCCACGCACACCTATAGTTAAAAAAAATATCTATGTTTATAAATAAAATAGAATTAAAATGTTAAGATTTACCATCTCGCAGCTGAGCTGCATTGAAACGCAATTCCTTTTCCATTTCCTCCACCTGCTTCATTAAAGTCCGTGCCTCTTTCATATTATCCAACATACGTTCTAACTCTGCTATGGCATTACTTTCCGAGGCATCTCCCAAATCCAGGAATATATGATTAGCTGCCTCTGTGGAAGCGTGTTAAATCAAGCTAAGAATTCAATAGGAATATTCAAAATAGCCTTACCATTCAGTATCTCAGTTAAATGGGCCTCCAGCTCCTGATAGTTGTTGACAAACACATGATAGATATGATCGGAAACATCCTGCAGAAAGGTGCACGTATCCTTGCTGCCACGTTTCATTGTTGTGGTCGTGTCATCAAATCCACGATCCAGTATTCTGGTGGCAAAGAATGCCATGAGCAGACCAAGTCTGTAAATTAATAAGTAATTAAACAGATGGGTAAAGTGCACATTTAAATTGACCCACAGCAGAATAATAATTAAGAACAGCAGGACTGAACTGCATATAAGATTTCTGCGCTTATCCCTTGGACCATCGCATGGCGGACAACCGATCTTGCAACGTCGACAGCAACAGAAGCAGCAGTAACAAACGCTGTGATGGACAGTCAATTCATATTAAATATTCAATTAGACTATAGATTAACTTACGCCAGAAATGGTACTAGAATTATGAGAATGAGCAATAAGAGAATCCATAGGATTACCAAAAAGTATTCGGCCAGCAGAGCACTCCAATCATTCTGCTCAACCTTGGGCCCCAATGCCAGAGTACTTTCATTTTTAACCACAAGATAGCCTATCAATACCATTAGTTTAATATGATAACTTGCTTGAAATTACAATTAGCTTACCAGGCGGTAAGGCCGGTTTGCCTCTTATAACAGTATCAAATATGAAATGAGTAAAATTGTAGGCCGGATGAATGGGCCAAGTTGTGTAATTCTTCTCGACTGTATAAATGGCTTTTGACTGATAGCCTGTTAATTCAACATTAGGATAGTGAGCCTGTCCCAGCTTCTCATGAATGGTGCCATGCCCATCAGAACGAAAAGTCGTATCCATATCAGTTTTATCACCATTCGTTCCTTCGGGCGGTTCCTGTTTATTGTTATCAGCATTGTTTTCCTCTTCAGCAGGTATCTCTGCTTCCTCTGTCTCATCTTGGCCACTTGCTGTAATTATTAATGTGAGCAACAGAAAGCCAACCGCTATTTTGCCAAGATTCTTCGTATTCAAATATGATAAATTATAACGACATCGCAACCTGCGTTTTGACTTGGTTTTGGATTGCATCGTTGTGGAAGTGTGTCCTAGTGTGTGGCGTGCATCTATTTATAAGCGGTAACACATAAATTTTGTCGAATTTCGATGAATTCTAAAACTGCTATAACGCTAAATTTAATCGTCAGCACGTTAACCATAAAAAAATGGAAGCCCGCAAAAACAATACGACGAAAACAATTAACAATTTACTGCGATAATTTCTAAAACTTGAAAAATTATCATTGAACGAACGAAAATGGGAAACTTCTTTAAAAAAAAATAACAGTTAACTCAAAACATGAGAGCAGCTGACCAAATTTCATAAGCAGCTAGTAAGTTCTTATATGCTCCATTAAATAAATCAAATCAACTACTGCATTTAAGGGATTTCATCAAACCATATGTTTATTTGTTACACAATTTTCATTTTATTTTTTTTTACTATTATAATTCTTGTTTGGTTTTCCATTTCGCTTCATTTTCTTTTCTTTGAGTGTTATTGTTGTTGTTTTTCACTGCGTCAAAAGTTAGTACATACATTTAGGTATTATTAAATAAATATATGTTTTACGGTCTGTTTCTTGCATTTAGCATACTTGTATGCTATACAATTAATTTTGTAATCTATGTTAAATATAATTTACATTAGAAATTTGGTTTCAGTTTTACATTAACTGCTTAATTGCATTTCAAAATCAAAAATATACTTTTATACATATATTTTTATTTCATTATTATTATTTCTTTATGTCTATAGTATTAATATATATTTATATCGAAAGTTGTGAAACTTTGCAGGTGCAAATACTTTACATCTACTTAGTACTATACACACACGCACTTGTTTCTTGCTTCATTACGCTAAGCCTTGATTAATTTAAAACAATAATTCAATTTGTATTTTATTTTAACAAAATAAAATCTATAGCTCGGCTGCACAGACGATTCGGTGCGTAAATTGAATACGCTGAATTTGTTTTATTATTCTCATTTCATTCGCGACTTCTTGAACTCGAATAGTTTGACTCTTATGTTCCTCAGATCACTAAAATTTGCAAAGTAAAGCTTACTACACTGTTAATTCTAATTAATAATTTGTTGTCTCTAAGTATAACAGATCTTGACAATGCTGCGGATTTTTAACAAATAAAACAATGCATATAAATTTCTAAGTGATATTGTTTGTGGCCGCCTAACACATTTTTGTATAACCCGAAAAATATTTCTTGTGCTGCACTTGTCACAAAATTATAAGAATTGTATTTTTTTTGTTTATTTGGCAGTTTTTTTGTTGATATATAAAAAAAGGGTGTTAAATGCTTAACACTTGTTCCTGTGATGTTACATAATTGAACTGAAAATTAATTAATAAAAGGCCAGGCAAGTACGACAAATTGATTGTAGCTAACTAAAAAAAATTATAAATTACATATATATATTAATAACTCTGAGGTCTTGCACAATTACAGTTGGTTGTACAATATAGAATTGTTAAATAGCAAATCACACGCGGCAAGGAAATTAATAACAGCATCTTTGTTGTAAATAATATAATCCTAACTTAGCGCTGGGGTTGATGTAGTTGCAGTTAAACTAAAGCAAAAACTAGATACAGCATTTGTTACAGTTACTAAATTGTATAGACACCAGCTGTTTTGCAGTTGTGTGACATTGGTATGGGCGTGGTTGTGGTTGTGGGCGCAGGCGTAGGCGTAGTCATGGGCGTGGTCATATCGAACTACAGCTGCGCCAGCGAATCGGAGCGTATGAGAGGCGCCAGAGAACTGGGCACCTTGTGGCCAGTTTCGATCTCGTACTGTACATCAAGCGAGGCACCTGCATTTGTGTCCAGCATCAGCAGCAGAAGAAGCAGAAAGAAAGCCAAAAATAACAAATCTTATCAGTTCACAACACTATCAAATTTTATATATATTGAAGATATCCCCAAAAAGCACATATTATGTGTTTAACCCGCTCTTATCAGGCCCATCCTTACGTTTCTTTTCCAATGTCTGTTGCTGGCCCTCGGGAATGAAAGCAGCCACGACAATGGCACAGAAGACACACAGTGCACCGAAGACAAATGGAGGTCCCGGCACATGATGTTGAATTTTTTCAACACTTGTGTGACTGCTCTGTAAATCATTTAAATCAACATTAAACAAATAGAAGATGACGCCAAAAACCGCTGGTCCCAGGCCATTGCATAGCCCTCGCATGCCGGTGATCATTCCCTGAACGGCACCTAAAATAATATAAATCCAATTAAGCAAATATCTCAAGTAAAGCATAATTCAAGTGAGAACTTGCCTTGACTTTCGGGAGCGGCATAAAGTGATACAAATGCACTTATGGCTGGATAGGTAACAGATCCTAGGGCAGCTACAACTCCAGCTGACCACATCATCCTTAAAAAAAATAAAGAGTACGTTAGAAATGTATTGATACAACAAAATTTTGAAATACTTACCATTTTTGACTACCTAAACCATACCAAAGCAGTTGAATTAACTCAAGGGCTAGGCCCATAATGATTGTGCGCTTGGCGCCAAGTACTCTGCAAAGATGCAACAAAGATTAAAGAAGATCTAGCAAGACTAAAAATACCATTGAGACTCACTTCATGAACGAGCCAAGCGTAACTTGTACTGTGATGCTGAGAATGCCAACGACAGCTATGAAAATGGAAACCTCAACATAGTTGAAGCCCATTTTCAGCTTCAGATAGACAAACATGCAGGAATATTCGCCAGCTTCGGGCAGATAGGAAAGCAGAACCGTTAAGCACAGCATTAAGACGGTCTTATCTGTGCCCACCTTGCGTAATGCCTGTAAAAGAAATAATAAATCAAATTAGCGAGTAAATCGAATTAACTTTAATTTGTGTAACTCACCATGAAGGGATCTGCTTGCTCCCAGCTAATTGGCGCACCCCACGTTGCTGGTCGCATCTTTTCCGACAAACTCTCCGGTACAGCGACCAGAATGAAGAACACATCCAAGACAGCAATTGCTGTGGATAGAGCCACAACCAATGTATCACCGTACATGTCCATTAGAGCATTGCCAAGTGCTGGTGAAATGACCAGACTGGCCGCAAATGTGGCCGAAGCCAGGCCATACGCCTTGGAACGCTCCTCCGGCGTGGTCACATCGGCCACATATGCGAACACCACAGAAAAGGTGACGGCGAAAACGCCGCTAATTGAGATCAAGGCAAAAAACCACCATGTATTTATGCACATCAACGGTATGGGCATACAAGTGAAAAATACTGTGACTAATAGGAAAAATTTACGACCCCAAATGTCGGACAGTGCGCCAATCAATGGCGCCGATAGGAATGATAATATGCCCTTAATGCCCATGACCAGGCCGTTCATTAGGAACGTGTGATCCGGAAAAGTTCGATTCAAAGTCTGCAAAAATAATAAAAAGAATATGATTATTGAAATTAAACACTATATTAATATAGTATTCGCTTACCGATATAATGGGCATCGTTAGCAGACCCCACGCAAAGAACTCTAAAAATATCACAATCAGCGCATGATGAACACTTGGCTCGCCGATTCCCGAACTCTGTGAAGGATACAAAATAAAAATAAGATACATTTAAGTTTGTTTAAAAATTTAAAATTGTATTAAACATAATTGAATATACTTAAAAATTGGGGAAAAATTAAAAATTGAGAAAATAAAATGAAGGTTGTATAAAATTAGCTTAATGGTTCGAACCATCAAAATGTTGGAGATTTGCAGCCTTGACTGTAAGTGCTTATATTACGAAATCAATCAAAATCTGTCAATCAATCAATTTGTATTTATAAACAATTCAACCTATGCTGTCAGAATGTTAAGGTAATGCAATATATGGCAAATGGTAAAGGAATTTAACCAACGCTGAAATGGAAACAAACCTTGCAGCAGCACATCTTACAGATGACGCGAATCCACTCAAAGAAACGATTGCGCTGCGGTGGCTCTGGTGGTGTTGAGGATCCCGCCGGCCCCAACTGCGAGCGCATCGAGATATACGAAGTGGCCGACAGAGTGCGTCGATGTGTGCCGCCGGATGTCCTGGTGGCCGCCTGTGCGCCGGAAGTCTCTGCAATCGCTGCAATGGCTGCGCTGGGATGCGTTGCGGCATAGCGTGATGACTGCAGGAGAGATGCAGAGTCGGAAGTATTAGCTGGGTGGCTTGACTGTGTGGCTGTCTTGGTTGGCACTGCATCATCGCTTACCGTCGGCACATTATCCTGGTCCGGCATCTCGCTGGTCGTATCGTGGCTGCTGGTGGCTATCGAAGCGGAAAGATTATCGGCTTGATGCTGCTGCTGCTGTTGCCTCGATGACGTTGACGACGGATGACGCTTGACCAGCTGACCGCCACGTCCATAGATGGCCGGCGAGAGGGGCATTGAGTTGATGGTTTCCACATCCGCCACATCGGCCACATCCGCTGTCGTTGGCGTTGAGCTGCTGCTGTGCGTGCTCTGCGTATCTGTGTGATCGCTGATATCGGACTCATACTTGATATGCGTCGCAATGCTTCTGCTAATGTTGGTTGTTGCCGTGGTCAATCTTTTGACTGGTTCCAGTTCCGGTTCATGCTCATCCAGCTCAAAGCTGCTGTCCGCATTGTCCTCTGTGGGTTGCCGCATATCATTGCTGAGAGCGTTCCGCATGATTGTCGAGCCTCTCTTTCACTCTCTCTCTCTCTATTTAGATGCCTTCTTCTTCTTCCCTCTCTCCCTCTCTCTCTCTCTCTCTCTCTGTCCTTCTTCTTTCGGCTGTTTGGCTCGCAAACTCAGTTGGCCGTCGTCCGCGTCCACGTCCGTCGCTTTGCTCGACTAATTGCACACAGTATCGTTGGCTCAGCTATCACACTAATTTCCATTGCCATGTGCTTCACACGTGAGAAATCAGATGATAATGGCTAGGAACATAGCAGATCACAGATCACAGGCCCAGGTCACACTTTACTTTTATCATTTATGCTTTCACAATTAACCATCTAATTATAAAATCCACTTTTTCAACGACTTTTGATCGCTTTTCTTGAGTTTCAGGCACTTTTCGGGCTGTAATTACAGTTGATCATTCTAATTGTTGTTTGTTTTCATTTGAAGCTCAAACTCGATTCGCTTTCAACTGCCCTTAAATTTTTGCCCAATACAAAAAAAAATAAAAATTCAATTACCAATACAAGTGCAGAATATAACTTGGCAAGCTGGCCAAAAACAGTTGGCTAATAATTGGCAATACATGAATCAGATACTAAACTGAGGACCGAAACTTTCCATTTAATTTATAGCAAAGCAAAAGAGAAAAGCGAATCTGAATGGGACTCATTTTAATGAAAAATATTACCAAATGTGGGCGTATCAAGTTCAAATGTAATGATTATGGTAAATTGCTATAAGTTTAGCTTATAGCCACTGCCTTAAATTGGCAAGGTTAACATTAATAAAAAAATTTTAAGTCTTAGAAAAACTTAATTCGATTTTACCGGCAGATAGTTTTATTAATGACGCTGCCAAGTATGCAATAAAATTTTAAATACATCAAGCAAATAGGCCAAAAGTCGTTAAATGCCAATTTGTCCCCGTATCTATTTTTGGTGTGTTGTGCAAATTTAACACTCGATTGCAAATTGAATGGGCAAACAAGCATAAGCACTTAGTAAGTACTAAGTAAGTGTTACTTAGTTAATCTATATACAACAATTAGCATAAGACTGACAGTCAGACAATGAAAAGACAAAACGAATGAAATTTCAAATAAAATCAAGATTGCGTCGAGAAAGAAAGCATTGATTTTCATAACAAGTTTGAATTCGTTTTTATGTGAGCATTCATCGATTGAAAATTAACACAATAAATAATCGTCAACAGTTTTTTCAGCGTCGCGTGAACCAATTGAGAGATACTTGCCGATAAATATATGTATATATATGTGTGTACACACGAGAGACACAATAATTTACGGGTATTGAAAGGAGCGAGCCAAAATAACTAGAGACTAATTTATAAATTTATCTGTACACGGGGTAGCAACAAAATTTTATTTTAGAATTTTGACAAACAACATATGAATTTCCAACAACTTTGATGATCAAGATACAATTTTAAATATCAATCTTTTTTTTGCTATTTTGTATTATTTACAAAATGTTTCCAAACTGTTCCGACAATCTTTCAGTGACGTCTGTTCGGTTTAAATGCGCGCTGTTCACTGAGCCAACTAAAAGCTAAAAGAGAATAAAAGAGAGGGAGAGCGCGAGAAGAGAGAGTGCGCGAGAGAGTAATTGGGGCAGAATAAACGATCCGCATTGAGCTTGCGCTTGAGACTGCGCAACGGATTTTTGTAAGCAAAACGAATTGAGAAACAAGAAGGGAACCGGACTACGCAATACCCTGTACTCACATCTAGGCTCAAGAATATATGGAATTTTCCGCTCAAAAAAATAACTTGCCGAGATTTCAAAGAAATTTCTATTCAAAATATGTTAAATATCTAAAGAATTTTAGTAATCTAATTAATTCAAGCAAGAATTTATACAAGTATACCTCATCATTTTTTAGTGTACAGGGTATTACAAATGACACTAATGAATCCCATTCACTATGAAAATCACGCTCAAATACCATTGTTTGCGTAAATTGAGTGAAATTTTGCACAACACGTGCACAATGTACATAAACTTAAAACGGAACCATAGAAAATATATATGCATTAAATATAAGATTTTAGGTAAACTACTATAGAGGGGACTTTGTCATTAGGCTGTTGACAGCCTGCTGAAAATGAAAATAAACTAAAAAGCTGTCAAGTGAAGTTAAAATACGTCAAATTGTCAGCCGTAAAGTGCTAACGATCGACAACAACAGCTGGTAATCAAAGGGGCTAAAACTGAATACAAAATTTGAATAACATTTTCAGAAAACATTTTAATAGTTTTTTAGTAGACATCACGTGCAAATAGTTAGCAATTAACAGTAGTTAATGGCTAATTAAAGCTCTGTAAACGACGACTGTAAGTAGCTTGAAATTATCGTGATATCTAACTGCATAAACTTAAAAAAAAAAAACTGCAGTGACTCAGACAGCTGGCTGCGTAGAATTAGATAAAAGTCATAAAAATAAGTGGCATGCATAAATCATGGCGATGTGCTTAGCTCACCCCATGAGATCGCAAACAGACCCCAAAAAATAAATATATAAAATAAAAAGGAAGGAAAATAAGGCAATGGGGTCAAGTGTAAATGCAACAGAGCTCAGTACGTTACGCTAGTTGGATGCTTAAAATAGCCAGCCCAGTTTCAATTCCATTTAATCAAACAAACAATGACATACGATAAGAAAACTGTCTGCGTTGAGAAATTCAGGTTGAGCCACTTACTTATTTGTTAACTAAGTTATCTGAGATAAAAGATACATACAGTGTTTATGCGAGCATGTTTTGTGAAATGTTTGTTTTATTTTTCTGCCCAAAGTGACCTTGAAACAGATCAGCATGAAGAACCTTAGGGTGTTTGTTACCCCAGCCAGAAACAAGCCTGCGATGTCGTAACAATTTGCAAAGGGAAACACCGGAGAATGACAGAGGAAAAAAGCAACGACAGTTATTTTTGCTGTTTCCTTTTCATTATTGTCAAAATCATTTCATATTTGCATGGACAAAGGGCGGAACTATGCTGCACAGCTAACAAATACCCTACATTTAAAATTTTTTAAGAAATAAATTTTTTATTTGAAATATATATATCACATTATGCCAGAGACCGAAAAAAAGGTTGGGAAACTAAATAAATAAACTAAATAAATCAATGCTAAGGAAATATTCTACAATAACATGAAATACTACAAAGTTTCTACAATTTTCCCTGAGAAAAAGTCTATTATTTATTTGTTTAATATTAAAAATTACACTTGTTATTGATTTTAAGATAAAATTTACGAGGTAAACAGTTGTTATTTCTTGGCAAATAGACTTTTAAATAGGCTTGATTTGGCAAACTTCGTATTGTGGATATGAGCAAATAACATGGCGTATACATAATGCCATCTATGTGAGAGCACATTTGTAGTTAATTAATCTGCGCTGGTCGGCTCACTGGCCGCACACGTGTGTCGCCTTTTTTGCATATGGTTTAGCAAATAAAAACACGCAACCAAAAAAGGTTTGCCTCTTGTGGCAAGGTCAAGTTTTGGGCTGTTGTACTGCGGCCTGCTGAATAATTGATATGCATAAATAAATGTAGTCGACATTCTCTCCCACCCGCCTAAAAGTCTGCAATTTATACTCGCAAAGTTTGCAAATTGAAGTTTAGCGTACTTAAATGCGGCAAATAACAAGGCAAATATAGTGTTGCGATATTCAAAACTGGGGCAAGGTGCAACGCACACAACGCTCTAAAGATACACACACACAGTAAGCTGTCGCTTTGTGTGACAGTTTCCGACAGAGATAGAGACAGCTCAAGTTGTCACAATTTCAATTTACCCAAGTCCATTAAAAGTTTTGGCCGACTTACAAATTAATCAACAGTCTCAGACAGGCTTACAGATTTAAACGATACAAAAGGGACAGAAAAGAAAAGCAAGCAATGAAAGCAACAGGAAAAGTACATGTAATAATGCTGTCGACAATCGATAAATTTTAGGACACTTAATAGCTGCTGATCTAGGCTGTTAGTGAGAGTATTTTAAAAGAAGCATAGAATGATGACATTTTTCTGACCATTCGGGTTAATGGAAAACCCATCGCACAATTGAAAAACAAACTCAAGGTGAAATGAATGCAGCAAAACGATGCTAAAACTCAGTTCAATTCATGCAATGACGACAGGTTGCCAGGCAACGCGACGTATACGTAATGTGCGCTTGCACACACCAGGAGCGGACTTAAGGGCATTGCAATAACCCAATATTTGGACTGCTTAGAAAACTATAAATGATTAGATAAACCTACATTTCTGTGGCACTTTAATCAAAGTGGAGTTTATGTGTGCTCCAAAAAGTATGCTATAAATATTTTAATGAAGTTGAATCCTAATTAGAATTGCGAGTAAATCCGCCAGTAAGTACATGTACTAAGTATACATTGCTTAATCAATAGACATAAACCTACATAGCATGCTATCAGATTGCGATAATATTAGCGCCTTTTTACGATCCTAGCCTTATTTTGTACAGTGTGCTCCTGTTATACACACACACACACACACACGCTCGCGCACACAGATAGACAGGCGCGTGTTGTCAGCGCAGCTTGCCGCCTTTCAATATTAAAAATAGTTTGTCAACAACGTGGCCGTAAAGTGTCAAGCTGCGTTGGCAATGCTTTCGGTCAGGCCAACCAAAAGGGAAAACTAGAGAAAAAGCCAATAGGTGGTAGCAACACACACACACACACATACACACACACACACGACCATTTAGATGATGAATGTGCAGTTTATTGATTTTACTGGAACAGTTAGATAACGGGAAATTGCAGCCACATCAAATCAAATCTTGACAGGAAGGAAACTCTCCATTTAAATTGGCAACGGGATGTCAACGGCCAACGACAAAAGGCTTTAAGGGCGTAGCCATCTACAGGGCGTGGCAAATTGAAATAAAATTGGCAGATGGGCACAAAACGTTGCCAAGTGCAAGGCAGCAACAGCAGAAGCGACATCAGCTTTCATTGGATTTTGTTTTAGGGCTGTTTTATTATTGATTAACTATGATGATGATGCAGTTGAATTACGAACTGACCTTGCATGCCACACACCCAAAGCACGAAACAACACACAACAAATAACACCCAACACACAACAAATCAAACGAAACACGAGCAATTTTTGTACATTTTTTCTAATGTTCAGTTGCAGCTATAAAGCGTTGACAAAAACAAATGTTCTGCATAAAGTATCAGGTGGTGAGTTAATTTGCATATATTGTGACTGGTGTTTTTTCGCTTGATATTTTGACTGCAGTGCCAAAAAAGCAAGAATACAAATTTCTAATATATTCGCAATTCTAGTGAAATTCCAATCCAGAACCGTAAAGCAAGTGCTGGGTGGCCGGTTAAAATAGATATGTTAGGCAAGGACAATGCAAAAGTTAAAAGGGACTGCGGAAATATTACTCAGCGAAGGGCCAACGAAGCAAGGCTTAAACCAAACCAATAAAATTGGTTAAAATTGCATAAATTTCATGCTTGATTTTATTTATATTTAAATCATAATCTTGATTAGATTTTTAAAATAATCGTTAGATTTTTTAATAAGCCAGTTAGTAGCTCGACAAAAAGAAAGTAAAAGTTAATGAATTTTAAGAAAATTAAATATAAACTTAGCAAACTCTACTTTAAATATTATTTTAGCATTTCTTGGTAAGTTTATTTTTGCTGTTATTTAAGTTTTTTTTTCCTTTATATACATTCCAACTGTATATTAGCTTGCAGTTGACAGCACCACGAAAGACAATAGCTTTGATGTGAGATGCGGTGAGTTCTGGAGGGGTCTGTGACATTGCGCATACGCCGCATTAGCCACCGAAGCTGTTTATGAACTGCCAGCCAGACAAAAGAAGCGAACGACAAGCGACAAAACGGCAAAACGACAACGAGCCACAATTTATGGATGCCAGTGTGTTATCTAATGGCGTTTCATAAGACCCATAGTAACTGCCACGTTGCTTCTGGCTCCTCATCAAGCTGAAGCTGAAGCTGAAACTGAGTCGTTGCTTTGTGTAATTGATTGGTTGGCTGTAAAAATATTTACTCTACCATATCGAAATCGGGGTCATATATTACCGTTGGCAGCTCAATCTCAAAATGTCAGAGGGTAGGCAAAAGAAAAGATACACATGTCTATAAGAGTTTTTTCCCTACACGGACAGCACACTCAGCAAAAGCAAAAGCAAACGCTGGAAAATATGCTAATGAAATGAACGAGAAGTGTGATGCAAATTTTTTCACATTGCTACGAAAGTTTATTGAACTTTCAAGACGAGCAAACACAAACACGAGGTACCCACGGCCCCCAAAGCAATAAAAGCAACTGAAAAACTGTCTATTGGGAAAATAAATAAATTATGCGAATTTATTAAGCAAATACAAACGTTCTTAAATATTAAATAACATGTTTACCGTAGAAAAAAACCTTTGCTCTGCACACATTGCGTATACGACACGTAAGCAAGTTACCTTATCGAACTAAACTTATTTATAAATAAATGTTTATTGGGGATTTAATTTAGGTTTAATTACGCATACGAAGACGGTAATTCGCTAATCATGATTTTTGTATGGAAATTTTGTTAGTTCTTGCCCCTCTTGTTGCAAATCAGGTCAACGGGGGCACTTTATGGTCTCCTTTTGCTGCGGCCATAAAGCAACAGAAAACTAAAACTAGCAAAATGATTTGCCATAAACAGCACAACAATGAGCTCAGCTCAATACACATAAAAGAGATGGCTGCAGCCGGGCAGGGGAAGGGCAAATAGAAAGAAGGAATAACAAAAGACTTTTAATGAAGGCTTGCTTGCACTGAAGCGATCGAAATGCTCAAATTATGCAAAAATACGTAGTACATTAGACGAAAAAGCTGTTGGGAAAGCAATGCTGGTCAAGGCAGTGAAAGTAAAGTACAAAAAGATGTGACAGGACAACGATGGGAAGGAGGACAAGAGCGAGTGTTGTTTGAGTGACCTTCTTCAAGGAAAAAACAACACGAAGTCCTCTGCGAGTGCGTATGCGTCTGTGTGTGTGTGAGTGCGTGTGTGTGCGTCAGTGTGTAAGTAAGTAAGTATGACTGTGGCGACGCTCGGTCGTCTGAAGGCGCAGACACGAAACAAGCGTTAAAAGACAGAAGACAGTAACAAAAAGGAAAACAACGAGAACATCATTAAGAGCAACAACAAGTAAATACGTGGGCACACTTTAAGTACAGTTACAATTTTATTTTGCGTAACGAGCAGCCAAAAAACAAACAACAACAGCAGTAATCACATTTAAAATTTTAATTTTCCATTAAATTTGAATGGGTTTTCCCGCTAGCTTTGCTTCAATTGTTTATGTGATTTTCCCTCCATTGTCGTAAAAGTTTAAAGCTCACAAATACACACACAAACGCTTTAATATTACACTTTAAACATATTTTAGATTTTATTGTCGAACACATGGAAACGTTTCTCATTCAACCGACGCCGGATCCCATTTAATTTCACGAGCACGACCACGAACTAAGTCAAATAGCAACTAAGTGAAAATTAAAAAAAAAACTAATATAACCAAAATTAAGTACAATAAAATCGGATTATTTTTGTTTAATTTATTTTGTATATTTTTGTTGCGTTGGCGGTGACAGCGACGACGACGACGACGATGACAAAGACAATGATAACAAAAATTTGGAACAACGTTTCCGAGCGTGTTGTGCGCTTTTCCACATGCTGCCTTGTACTCAGCTGGAAAAGCGTCGTCTCATTTTTCGCTCGCTCGTCGTCTGGGTAATGAAAATATTCTCGTTTCTATTTCACGATTTTTTTTTTTTTTTTTTGCTCTTGTATGCAATTTTAGTAGCATGCGACGAAAAGCTTTAGCCCGCCAAAGCTTTTTCTTAGGTATCTTTTTTTTTCGACTTGGTTTACAGTGATGGCTAAATCTAGATACAAGGAACATGACCGAAAATATACAAAAAAAAAAGTTTTGTAGACATTTTGAGTAGGCCTAGAAATTATCTAAAGATCATTATCCACTTTGCGTTAAAATTAACTGGATAATATGATGATTTTAATAATTTTCCCTTTTGTTCTACACTTTCACTACCCATCCTCCCCCTTTTTTTTATCAATAACCAAACTCCCACACACTGAAGCTCAGATTCATTTGTTTCACTTTCGTCTCTCATTTGCTCCATAAACCTGCTTTCTCATGTGCACAAACAACAATTTCCCACAATATTTTCCATACTCTGTTTACTTTTGCTATTCGCAATTCTATCTATCTAATGTTGTTGTTGCCTCTGTTGCATGTTGCTCATGTTAAGTGCACATCTCGTGCACGCGCACCCGCCGCATGCTGAGGCATTTAAGAGCGGGAGCTTTTGAGAGAGAGACAGAGAGAATCGGTTAAGCTTTATTCAATTTCGCTTTCGTTGCGGCTTCTGCGCGCTTCAAGTTCATTTTATGAATGAAAGCTTCAAATATGCCACAAAATGTACCAAAAAAATTAATCTCTTACTGTTTATTTTCAATGAATTCGCAAAAAAAAAGAGAAAAAGAGAAAAGAAAAACTCAAAATATAATTAAGGCTACTAAATGGTCAGGCGATAATTATAAACTGAATTCTTTTAGAATAATAATAAGTTACTGAGTATTTGGATAAAATCAGACAGTGAAATTTTCCAGTTTTTCCGACTAAACACTAATGGTCATATGGACATGTATATCATATATAATTTGCCACATGCAAAGCAAAAGAACATCAAGGGACAACGCCAAAAGTCAATAATTAAGTTCAAGGTTGTAGAGATTTTTTGTATGAAAGCCAAAGTTTTTGGGTGAAAATTAATAGTGGTTTACTGGGCGTATGCGTAATCATGAACTACACTATGCTACAATCGCTAAAAAATAATTTGATTTCAAAATTATAAGACTAGTAATCTATTATTGAATTTCAATTATTTTCTTATTATCTTAAAAAGCTTTTAAGTTAAGATATAACAATGATATTTAATTATTTAACTTCTAAAAAAAATATAGCCGAAAGCAAATAATTATATGGAAATTAACATAAAATTCAAAAATAAGATTATACAATTAACAATTAAATTAAACTACACTGGTTAACAATGTAAGTACAAAAGCTTGTATCAAGTTGACAAAACTGGAAAACCTGGCAACTTCTAAGAAAATGATTTGTCTATTAGCAGAAATTCAAATCCCAACTGTTTTGTTGCACAGTGCTCATGTGGTTGGCGGCAAGCTGGCTGCCCAAGCTAGTCACAGCGGTTAGCGGTTAATTATCTCAAAGCTACAAAACACATCAACGTCGACTGTGACTGCGACTGCGACGTCGACGCAGTAGCATTAAATATGCATAGAAGATGGAAGAAGGGGAACTGGTGGGAAAGTTAAAATGAAGTTGCCACAATTCCAGGGAGTGTTGTTCCACATTTTGTGGCTTGTAATTACACACCAGTGTCGACCCTTTTGCACATGAGAGAATGGGACAAATTGTGATTAATGTAATATTTACACGCGTATTCTAACTGCCTTTATTCTGTGCTGATTTAGCAGCTACATCTCAATTAGTCGTGTTGACCAACCAAAATAACAATATTGAATTCCAAGGATCGAATAAGTTCAATGTACTGCCCAGAAAAAAAAAAACTATTCACAGAATATTGTGCTCTTTATGAGCTGTAATAATAATACGCTTTGACCTATAGGAAAAAACAAAAACAAAAAATTTATATGTACCTAAACACAAACACAAGTCATAAACAAAAGACTGCGAGAACAGCTTTTAAATGAAAGCGAAAGCCGAACGAGTCTCGAACAGCTTCTCTGCCCATTAAACAAGTGGTTGTTCGAGAGGTCACAACAACAACAACAGCAACAACAAGAAGAAGAACTTGAATTGATTATGAAATTTGACACATAAGCTTGGGATCTTGAATTTGAAATTAAAGAGCGACACACAGACCCACATAAATACATTGTATTTGAAACTAAGAGCTTTCTCATTTATTCGTTTATTACTGTGCTCACAATTAAAGCGATGCACGACTCACGCAACTTAAGCTGATGTCAGCGAGGGACATTAGTCATGAATATACCCTAGGAAACAGTTCTTATCAACTATATAATATGCAAAATTGTTCAAGTCAAGTTTTAAACGAGTTTTTTAAAATTGTTTAACCATGAAGTTAAATAATTTCATTAAATTTTGTTACGTTAGATTTGAAGGCAATATAATGACAGCGTTTATGAGAATCGCATTTACTATGCTATATATAGAAACATGTTGATTTGCTTTTATTTCGTTATGATTTGAGAAACCAAGTATTCGGATATTATCGCTGTCTGAACGATAAAGCAATCGCCTGATGGGAAAACACACGAGGTACACAGCTCATAAATGCACACACACACACACACACACACACCCATAAACAAATTGCACCTATTTTACTTAGAATGTGTGTACGACAAGAGTGTTTACTGTTTTAAGTAAATAAGTACTCGTATGTTCTTTATGTGCTACCAGCACAATCATTAAAATTAAAATGAGCAAACGACTGTTTGATAGGCTCTCCAAAGTTGCTTTTAAGGCGCCTATTATAATTAAATATAATTCCAGTAAATACACGTGATTCATAGCGACGGTATTATAGCTAGAGAAAAGCTCGCGTGTGATAACAATTGGCGTTGCTTGATACCTAAATGAACTACAGTGAACGCAGGCTAATTAGAATTCTCACAGATTTTAGAGAAATATTTAACGGAAAGTTTAAGTAAATATTGTTATTGCTTGAAATATATGGAATACAAATTAATTATTGATTGATTGACAGTTGTATTATTTGAGACCTAAATTTAAAATGTATATGATAATAAAACTCTTTCTTAAGTTACATATTTCCTTTTAATAATCAATTTTATGTGCTAAAAAATGAATTCAAATTAACAACAATTGACAGAATAAAATTATTGTTAATTGTTATTATTTAACTCCTAATTAATTTAAAGTAAACTTTCAAGTTTTGCAGACTTAGTTGCAATTAACAATTGACTACTGTGCCCGTATCAGTTGCACAGGTGTTTATAGGGTTAACTCAAAATGAGTACGAACATATATATATTAATAAATATGTAGGTATGTTGAAGTACTTACAGAAAATAATTTGCTTTTGTGCGCTCGATTGCGTATGACGAGACCCGCCAAGGGCTTTTTCACATAGATTTTGGGCATCTTGATGGGGTTTACGTGGCCCAGCGGCCGTGCCGGAAAATCGCTTTCGATGTGCAGCAAATGTCAATATTGATGTTGACTTTTCTATATTTATATATATATTGTATTGGTTTGTTGTGTGTGATTTGAAACGCTCGACCAGTTAACCAGCCAAGTCAAAGCCGCTGCAGCCAAAGCAGCGAGAAGTTTAATTGGCTTTGTGTGTTGTGTTGTTTAGTGTTGTGATGTGTTGATACTGTATTGTGGTGTGTGTGTTGTGTTCTGTGTTTGTTTTTCTTTCTATTCGGTGTCGCAGCAACAATTTGCATGCATTACACTTGACGTATTTTTGTATAATACTTTAATTTCGCGACAACGATTTATTCTTTTCTAATTCGATTCTATTTATTCAGCAACAACAACGAAGCGCGCTCGATGTCGATGATGCCTTCGCTTGCTGATGATAATTTCATTGGCGGCTGCATGCCTCTGGTTTACGATGATTTACGAATCTGGTCAATGCACACAGCAGGCGGCACCTATTATTAACGGCAAACGAAGGTACGCGACGGCTTTGTTGATTAAAGTTGCTAAATTTGTCGATTTTACAAAAAATTTAATGCGTTCGTTGCAAGCACGGTCCGAAATACGAGCGGAGGCGCTTTATTAGCGCTAAAAAATGCCAAACGCGTCGGAGCAGAATGAGTCGTTGGTTCTAGAGTTGCCAGCTTCTTGTCTGCGTTGTTAAACATATCGAAACTACAAGGTGCACTACCTCTTATTTGAATTCTAATCAATACAACAAAATTAATAAAAGGAATGATTGTCATGCCTGTTCAATGACATTTAATTAGGTATACAATTTATATAAATAATTGAAAGCTGCGATAACATGTTACTGATAACGCTCATGATGACGTCACAATTCTTTATCGAAGTAGAACAAATCAATCGATAGCATATATTCTAAATTCATCGTTGTTGAAGCGTATTCAAGAATCGAAATAAAAATTGTATTTATTTGTTTTTTGCATATAATGCAAATTGAATGACACTTGGGTAAGTAAAAAACCAACAGTGCAGATAACGGATTACAATTTCAATCATTATTCCAACAGCTTTATGTGTATTCGTGCAAAATGGTACGAGTTTTGTTTCTGCATCCCGATCTGGGCATAGGAGGCGCCGAGCGTTTGGTCGTGGATGCCGCCTTGGCGCTGAAAGAGCGAGGCCATGACGTCAGCTTTCTGACCAACCATCATGACAGCTCGCACTGCTTCAAGGAGACTGCCGATGGCAGCTTTCCCGTCCAGGTTGTGGGTGATTGGATTCCACGTCAGCTCTTTGGACGCTTCTATGCATTCTGTGCCTATGTGCGGATGTTGTATGCGGCATTCTATGCCAGCTTCTTTATGCCACAGCGCCAAGAGGTGCAGGTTGTCGTCTGTGATCTTATTTCAGTGTGTGTTCCCGTTCTGCGTTTAGCTCGTCATCGTCCCCAAGTGCTCTTCTACTGCCACTTTCCGGATCAGTTGCTCAGTGCCCGGGAGGGCATGCTGAAGCGTCTGTATCGTGCGCCAATCAATTGGCTGGAAGAGCACACCATTGGCCTGGCCGATAAGGTGCTGGTTAACTCCAAGTTCACACTGCGCGTCTTCCAGGACACATTCCGACACCTGAGCACCGTGCCCGACGTCCTGTATCCCTCGTTGCCCACTCAATACTTTGACAAGATGGAGCATAAGCTGGAGCAGCGTGCTGCTTTGCTGGATGAGCCTGTTCATGCGCGTGTGCCTCGAAACTCCTTCATTTATCTGGACATCAATCGCTACGAGCGGAAGAAGAACCACGCCCTGGCACTGCACTCACTGCGTCTTCTGGGCAACATGCTGCCCTCTCTGGACTTCAAGCGTTGCCGTCTGATCATTGCCGGAGGCTACGATACTCGTTGTGTGGAGAATGTCGAGCACTATGCTGAACTCGAAGCATTAACAGCTGAGCTGAAGCTGGAGGATCATGTGGTGCTATTGCAATCTCCCACAGATGAGGAAAAATGCCGGCTACTCTATACGGCACACTGTCTGCTCTATACGCCGGAGAATGAGCATTTTGGCATTGTGCCGCTGGAGGGCATGTATTTCCGCAAGCCGGTGGTGGCTCTCAACAGTGGTGGACCCACCGAAACGGTGGTGCACACCTCCACGGGCTTCCTGTGTGAGAAGACTGACAAGAGCTTTGGCGGTGCCATGTATCAGCTGTTCCGGGACGAGGCACTGCGCATGAAGATGGGAGATCAGGGCCACAAGCGGGTGGAACAGAAGTTCTCCTTCGAGGCATTCGCCGACCGACTCAACCAGATTGTCCAGGAGCTAATCCCAAGCAAAACAGCCAAAAAAAATAAATAAATTCGAAACAATACCAAATGAAGTATTGTAATTAATGGATTAGATATTTTTGGTGTCCACTTCTTGGGCGGCATTACAGCTGGAAATAGTATTGATCTTTATCTTAACAAATTATTTAGATGGCATTTTTTTCTACCCTAAATATTTTAAAACTGTAATAATTAATAGATTTTATTTTAAAACTTCAGTGGAAAAATCTAAATTTCAATTGATTGAAAAACTAGTGGAGATGAAATCTAAACAAATTTCAAAGTAAATTGGGGATTGTTCAAACATTTAACAAATTAAATCATACAAATGTTTTTTGCTGGAAAACTCTAGTTAATAAATTTTTTGTTTAAATCTAATTTAATCACAATAATACCCAACTTATATTCAGAAAGATTGTTGTTTTTTAAATCAGTTTTACTTTATTTACTCATATATGTATAATTTGTCACAAAACTTTGTAAAGATTTGTTGCTTGCTTTTGGGTGACACAGGGAGATCGAAATCATTTACTCTTCGCGCATGTACAAATACAGGTAGCCCAGATCCTTGGGTGGGTTCTGTGACTTGGCCACCTTGGTGTCATTGAAAATCACCCACTCGCCCTGCTTGCGGATGTGACAGACATAGTGACCCACCTGGGCGGAGGTGCCCATGTGAGAGATGAACGCCACCAGTTTATATTTGCCGGATCCGTCGCGATAGTTGCTCGTGGCAGCAGCAGCGGCTGTTGTGGCAACTGGAGCTGGAGCCTCAACGGGCATCTCATCAATGCTGTCGGCATGCGAGAATATCCAATCGGTGGCACGTTCAACGTTGCCATCGGTGGCTTTAAGGGCGGCCACCGCTTGTCTCTCATCAAAGCCCATGCTCATGAGCATGGCAAGACTCTCGGGATTGGCCACAAACTTTTGGGCAGCACCGTCGCCAATGCGATTGTTGGGCACCTCAAAGGGATCCGATATATCGGGATCGGCAATGTGCTCCATCAGCCAGTTGGAGGCGGCTTCGAGGCTGCTGTTTTTGGTATGGAAACAAGCCCGTTTGCAGGCCTCCTGCGGGAATCCCATGTTGAGCAGCTCGGACATGAAGTTCTCGTCAAACACAAACTTGGGCGTCTCAGCAGCCGGTTCCGGCAGCAGTTCCTCCCCAGCCTGCAGTCCGCCAGTCGAACGCCAGGGACTTAGATCCAGCTCATCGGGCATATCCACAGAAACGTCCAGTTTCTTGGGTACCCAATCCTCGCCCAGCGTAAATTTACCCAAATGGATCATCAGGAAATCTGGCATGCTGGCCATGCGTGTTGTCTTCTTGGCCGTCGTCTTGCCATCGATGGCCGTGGAATAGAACTGCTCGATGAGCTCGGCGCCAAAGAAGCGTTCCAGGCAAGCCTGAAGCGGCACCTTATGCCGCACAAGGTCGCGATTCGGGAGGCGCTGTCCACTGGCCTGTGCCGCCTGCTCCCGTTCCTGATACTCTCGCACCTCGTCCAGGTTGGTGGCCTGCTCCAGGGGAATGGGCAGCCGGAAGCTGTACTCCTCGCGCGTCTTGTACTTGACCTTTCGACTGGCCAGACACTCGACACGATCCTCCAACTGGAACTTCAAAGCATCCGCTGGATTGAACTGATTGCGTGAGTTCCTATCGAGCATGGTGAGCAAATGCAAATAGAAATCGTTGGCATCCTGCTGCTGTTTGGTGCTAAAGTCCGGATGATTCTTGCCTACAATATTCTTGAACATGGCCGGCGATATGCCCGTCATGTGCTCCGTGTCCAGGGTATTTGCCACAATGCTGCTATATTTGCCCGACTGCAATCCATTGCCCAACTTGGCCATTTGTATATTGAAATCATTGGCCGGATCGCTGGGGTATTCCTTGAAGTAATGCTCTGCTCCGCTGCCCACGAAACGTTGCTGGAAATCGGGTATGACGAACATCACCTGCATGACGCTGTTGATGTAACACGAGTTGCCCAGATTGCGCATCCCCGTGTATCCAGGACCCGCCAGTGGCTGCAGCTCGCTCTCGCTCTCCGTGAGCACAGACCACTCCCCGATGCGCTGATTAATCTCCAGCTCCAGTTCAACCATGGATTTCTCGCACTTTTGCATGGCAGCCATGTTAATGCCAAAATGGGATAAATGCTTGGCCAAATTCGGATCCAGAACCATGTCATCCTCTGGATACGAAAAGACATCGGACTTGCCATCAGCCGTAATGGTGCCCAGCTTGACGGCCAGAGGATAACCCGTCTGGCGATAGTGCTCCACTGCATGATCATTCCCACCGCTGCCATCAAAGAACTTGCGGCCACACATTATGGAGCCATCAGTCAGATTCAGCCACAAATTGTTGGTCAAATCGCATTTCTCGCACTGCCAGCCAGCTGGCGGAATCTTCTTGCCGTTGTCCAGCTGCTGTAGGTTCTCGGCGTACTTGGACGCCTGACGCACCTCACCATCCCAAGTGCCTGAAATGGAAAATATAATCGTTAATTTTATTTAAACCCAAGATTATACATTTGAATTAAGAATAAAATTAAAATTGAAGGTTTCACAATGCAGAATAATTTTAGAGGCTAAGCCATGATCAAAATGACATTCCGCTTAAAAATCGATTCAGTTTTGACAAAGTTTTGGCCGTTTGAAGTTGGTCATACCTTGGATCTAGCAACTTTACAAGTCAAAATTTTTGTTCGATTTCACATGATTTTTTACAAAAATATGTAAGGTCTCAGAATCAAATTTAAAGTGTTGTTTTATACTAATTACGATATAAGGAGTTGATTAAAAGTGAAAACTTGAGATTTAAAATTTTCAATTTTCAAAATATCAAAGGGGGGACCCTTAGCATCGAACCCATGATCTAGGCCAAAATAATTTTTTTTACAAAATTAATTAAATTGAAATGCAGAATGAATTTAGAGGCTAAGCCATGATCAAAATGGCATTCCGCTTAAAAATCGATTCAGTTTTGACAAAGTTGTGGCCGTTTGAAGTTGGTCATACTTTGGATCTAGCAACTTTACAAGTCAAAATTTTTGTTATTTTCACAAAATATAAAAGGTCTCAGAATCAAAATTAAGGTTTTGTTATATACTAATTACGATTATAAGGAGTTGATTAAAAGTGAAAACTTAAGATTTAAAATGATTAATTATCAAAATTCCAAAGGGGGACACTTAGCTTTTAAATCAATACGTATCAAGATCCATAGAATCTATATTTAAAAAAAAATTAATTTCTAGGTATATAAACGTCTAGTTATGCAAGGATCGTCCAGTTCCTGAACAGTCGCTAACTTACCGGAGAGCGTGGCCTTCTCCAATTTGGCAATTGCCGAGTCCGCCTCAATAATCGCCTCCACGGCCTGTGTGACACGCAGGGGCAGCTCCGCATCCGGATAGGGCAGCTTCGTCTCCAGCTGCGGTGCCACAACAATGCTGTACGTGTCCTTAATCTCGTACTTCTTAGCCATATCAGTCTCATTGTAGCCGCCCTCGACTCCGATTGCCAATCGTGTGATTTTGCGCTCTGGCCCCGCCTCCTCCGCCTGCACCACTTCATTGGACTCGCCCTCCTTTAGCTTGCGCTCTCGCTTGATGTGCAGGAACACATTGTTGCCGGTCTTGGCGGCATATTCCCGCACATACGCCTCCCCGAAGCCCAAGTAGCTCTGCAGACAGACGTAAAGACCCGTCGGCGTCTCCGGATTGTCGTAGGAGAATACGCATTCGTCTTTGTAGATCGGTGGATTGCCACAGGGCACGTTTACTTTGGATAAATGCTTACGGAGTTCCTCCATATTCGGTATTTATTCAATATTTCTGATTATTATGAAAACTTATTGAATTTCCTTGCAGCTGCTGCTGCGACGCTTTTTCATTACTTGACAGATTTGCAAAATAGCACTGTTGCCCTCTCTCTCTAATTTGCTAGAGAACAGAAAACCGAGAGTTGCCCATCCGGTAAAAGTTTCCGATCTGGCTCGATTTTTTGTACTTAAAAAATCAAGTACATTTCCGAAATTGGGTGTTTTTTATTCTTGTACTTAATTTCGGATTTTTTATTTTCTAGAATTTTTTAAATTATTTTTTTCCCGACGGCGTAGAGTTTTAGTTGAAATTCTGTATTTTTTTTGAGTTTGATTAAATTAAGAAAATTGACAGTTACATATTTTTTTTATCAAATATGTCGGCATAACCAGTGCTGCCATTTTGCTAAAATAAATAAAACTGGTGTCAAATTGGTTTGAAAAACAGACAATAGGTGGCGCCATAGCTTTGAAACGTGTGGCAGCCTTAGTTAATTATATTTAAAAAACGCGGCTGCTTACTATTCTTATTGTATCATGTAGAGATTGTCACACCGCATCAAGACTTGCAGCGTATTGCTATATCACTCGCTTTTCATTTCAAAATGTCCGTTACATTTGAATATTCATAAAGTAATTTCATCTACCTTTGCTTTTATTACTCACTTTGAAAATTTTAAATTCAGATTACATGCTTTTGGGTACATACAATTTGTATTTCGATATAATTATGTTATTAAATATATATATATTTATATGCTTTGTTGTTGTTGGGTTGCGTCGTCAATGTTGAAACTGCTTTGCATTACTTGCTTACTTGGCTAAAACACAGATTAACACATTTATTTGATGCTGTTTCGCACTGCAAAGACATTTATGCATTTCCATACATTCATCTTCATCATATTAATAAAATACACGCACATTTCAATTACATTACCACAATTATCTAGAATTTCCAATGTCCCTAATGACGATCGCTTTGGTATTTGCTCGTAACAGTTTAAAGTACAACAATAAGTTAAGTTTAAATAAGTACGACACATAATTTCATTAAATTATGTTACAAATACGAACGTACAATACATACATAGATTGCATAGATTTCTAATTAAGTTAGAGATATCAATATATATTGTTAATTTGTTGTTTGATTTAATTTGTGTGTGTGTGCTCGTGTTTTTGTTGTGTTGGTGCAAAAATGTAGAAAAATGTGGCCATTTTGTTTTCCAATGTGCGTTCGTTACACGTCTCGTCTTTAAACATTTAATCATTAATTAATCTTGCCGGAGGTTAATTTCACATATATGTATGTAAAAAAATACATTTCATGTTCGTCTTTAACGCTTCTTTCTTCTCTTCTCTTCTCTATATTTAGCTATGCTAAATACTTTATTGTTTACATTTATGCTGATATATTGAAAAATTGTTTGTATTTTTCTCAGATAGTTACTGGTGAATTTTGTTGGATGTGTTTTTCAAAAGAAATCATTAAAACTAAACATGTTAAACAACCGTTTAGTAAATTTGTAATGTGCTTTATACATTTAATCAAATCCTGGTCCTTTTTTGTAATATGTAATATTTCATGCTTTTTAAAAGTATTTATGTATTTTACTGCATTTTACTTGACCGATGTGAAACAGCAAAAACAAACTGACTTAACCAGACCTTATCTCATATGCTACTAATCTGTACATGCCACTTAGATTCGCCTTACCGACTAACAATGACGCACACCAAAGATATTTATATATTTTATAAATGTTTGCTTAAATTTGGTAAATATTTACTCCGTTTGTGTATGTGTCTGTGGCCGTATAAGCGTGGTAGAAAATTATATTTAACGCTAAAAAATGAAATACAAAAGTAAAACAAAATTCATTTGATATCTGAGTAGGCATTATTTTTTTATTTTAATGCGTTTTTTAAATTATAAACTGAAAATCTCTATACTTATTCACTTCTTTTGATTAATTTTTAAAGCTTACATATTTTATTATTTTTTAAATATATAAAATATAAATACGCGTTATTGCATATATATATATATGTTTATATATATAAATTAAAACGAACTTAAAGTATTGCCAAAGTGTCAACCACTGAATTATATAGATAATTACAGAAATCATCGCTTAAACAACTGAAATTAAATTTAGCATTTAATTAAGAACTAAATTTCAAAATTATAACTAAATGTACTCTTTAAATACTTTACTTATTACTTTAGACTTGTTGTATGTATGTGTGTGTTTGTGTTATTTATTATTAATGTTTCGTTTTTAAGTATTCATAAATTGCTTTTGATTGTGAGTACTTGAGTTCTTAATTGCCGTTTCATTACAAAAAAAAAATAAATAAAATAGAACAGAAACCAAAGTATTTAAAATGAAACTGAAACTAATTTAAGAAATGCACATAATACAATTAATATTCTTGAGCATATAATACTTTTGCATTTTACACAGAAACAAGAAGAAATTATCAGACGGCACAAATTCTATAAATATGTAAATTAGATCAATAAGAGGTGATATAGAAAAATAAATAAATTACAAGCTACATACAATTTACTTGAGTATGTATGTGTATGGGCTTATGGGTGTGTTTATGTGTGTGTGTGGTCGATAGTGAGCAAAATGAACAGAAACAGACGCTCAGACAAACAAGTGCGAGGCGAGTGCTCACTAGAATTTTGGTTTCTCTTAGGTCCAAAAAACCTTACAATGTCATATTTAGTGTTATTAAAGTATTTCTATTTTGAACTACCCATGGTAATTGTAGTTTTCTTTTTAATATTATTTTATTTTGTTTGTTGCTTTTGGAATTTAATACACACACACTCTCTGTGCGTGATGTTCAATAGCTTCAATTGTTCAATGGATTGACGAGCCTGGATATAAGAACGTTCTGCTGCTCGAGTATCTTGTTTAACATGCCCAACCACTTGTCATAGGACGCTTCTGAGCCTGCCTGGCAGTCAATTTTAACAATTGGTTTATTCGGGTCCGTTGATTTGATTCGAAAACTGTAATCACTCTCCTTTATCCGTTCCAGATGCATATGGTTCAGCTGTCGATAAACAAAAGGGATTTCATAAGTATTTTGCCATTTGTTTCTGCTGTTTAAACAATTTACCTGTATGTGGGTGCGATATTTGTAGATGGGATCGGTAAACTGGGACTTGGGCTTTTGAATGTCAGCAAAAATGATGATCTGCTGGAAGAGGAACACCTGCAGCTCACGTTGCTTTTGTCCGGCGTCGATAGAACAATTGAGTGTGCCCTGCAGCAGCAGATTACCTTGGGCTGTAATTTCGCCATCGAAATCGTGCAAACTACGCAACACCACCATCATATCGTTAACCGTCTTAACCACAACATCCATTTGCGAGTAAGCCTCCATCAGCGACGGCACCTCATTGTGCAAGCCCGCAAGAGTCGTTTCCCTTAGGAGCTGCTTGATAAGCAGTCCGTATTTCATAATGCGCTGAACCGGCGTTATGATAAGCGTGCTCAACTGCAAGCATAAATTCAATTTATAAATTTATTTGTTATTATCGAAATTAAATAAACGAAATTTCAAACGAAAAGATAACGTTAATTGAAATATTAATAAATTTCAATTGCAGAAAAAAAACTTATTTACAAACAAATATTTTACGTGTAAGCCTCAAACGAAAAATTGTGAAAAATTCTACCTCTACTAACAGATTAGTTTAAAAAAGAGTTCGACTTAAATTTAAAGTGTAAATAGTCTTATGAATATTAAACTTTCGTATTCTTTAGAAATGTTACTTACATCAGAGCGATGTCCCAGTTTTATACGTATCTGCTCGAAATATTGCTGATGCTCAGTGACTATAAACTCGGACAGTGGTTTGTTGCTGCAGAAATAATAGTACATGGTGAACTTGTTGGTTGAGTTCTTTATCAGCGGCCCCAAATCGGTTGGTGACTTTTGGCAGTGACGCAGAGCCCTTAGAAATTTACTGTATGTGCAAGAAGCGATAAAATAATTAGTTTGTGATTTTGAGAGTTAACTCCTGCATAAATACTTACTCTCTGTGCCACTCGTAGATCTCTTTGATGTTGTTAAAGACCAGATCCATTTTACCGCTCTGCAGATCGACTGGCCTTGGTATCTCCTTGTTGTGTATCTCCTTCATATAGCTGTCGAGTCGTTTTTTTGATTATAAGTTATGTTAATTAATTGCTAATATGATTGGCCTACCCATTGACTATCAAGTGCAGATCATGAACATATGACTCCTCTGTTGAGACAAGCTCGTTCAGCACCATTTGGCGTTGGTGTAAAGCTTTTGCTACGCTATCGCTATCACTGGTCTTGTTCTGTAATTAAAACGAAATGCAGTTGGTTAAGATTTTGTTCAAGTTTTGTTATTATTTGTTTTGGCTTACCTTGTCATTGTTATCCTGCTCATAGCCCGACTCGGCTTCAGCATGAGAACGTCCATTGGTGCTGGCATTCACAATTGCAGCTCCTTCGCCAGCATCTTCAGATGTTACACTGCCATCGACACGGCTGTTGGACTCGTGTTGTTCCTGTTTGTTGCAAACTTGTTAGTTTTTCAAGTTGCCAACTTGCATAAAACTGCACTTACCCTGCTCATCCTGACAATTTGTTCAATTTCCGATAGTGGATTGCCGTCTATCTTGCCAGTGCTGGCCTGCAAGGACAAGAAACAAACACAAACGGTCAAGTCGGATAATACAAAACTCGGTAAACAAAACTCAAAGCTCAAAACTGCAAGCTCTCAACTCTCAAACTAAAACTAGCTCATCAATCTCAAAACTCAAGCGCTTTTATCCATCCAATTGCAACCTGATTATAGTATTATATGGCACACACAAGCGGACTAATTGAAAAACTTTCCAGGCAGACGAGAGCTCGACGAGCAACTGGCCCAGCCAGCAAATGGAATTCGCAGTGGATACGGGTCTACACATACATATACAAGAACAAGCTCTGTAAACATCATCACACAAATAGCATTGGCAGGTGTTTATATTAGGGCTGGATCAAGAGAATGCCTTCGAATAAAGTGCTAAAATTCAAAAGTTTAGGCAAATATGAAAAGCATAATTCTATAACTCTAATGGGAATTATAATAAAATTTTATTTAACATGAAATAACTAAGTTTTAAGAGCTGAAGACAAGTGTGAATCAATTAAATAAACTATTTGTAGATTGTAGTCAAGTTTTGGTTCCCTTCATAGCGTAGATTAATGGTTTATATTTGTGAGCTAAGCTACGAGTTGAAATTATATATTCGTATATATTCGATGGGAAGTTACAGCCATTAACTGTTGCTAGAAATCTCTTAAATATTTATCGTATAAATGCATCCCTGATGTGGGAGTAAATTGCGAATACACGCTATGTGAATTGTGCTGGCTTTATTATTGTTTTTGTTATTATTATTGTTTTATTGTGTACACTTATTCTCGCACTTTTATACACTTGCAAAGGGTATCAAAATTTTACTGGGAATGTGAAACAAAAGTTTGAAAAATCTCTTTATATACAACTCAATCAAACTGATTAATCACAAGTTGCCTTATCTTTTAGCTGGCAGCGAATAAACTGTTTTAAATATACACAATTATTTTGATAAATATATCGATATAGCATAAGGGTATTTAAATTTTGTTGTGCGGAAATTGTGTCTTAGTCACTTATTCGATATGCATTGTTTGCAAATCCATCAAAATCAGTTTTATTTTTGCACAATTGATTAATTTAGCTACACATAAGAACAATCTGAGGGTTTTGCGAATAATTGAATCACTAGCGTATTTTTAAGAAAGTAAATAAAAAATTATGTATTTTTAGTAAATTTGCAAATTCACGCAACACACAAATATGGTATTAGATTTATAAGTTAGCCTAACTGTTGGCATTTTGCAAACTGCAGATAAAATTGTGTAATGAGAGACAACAAAGGCAGTGGGTCTTTTGGCCTTTTGGAGTCCAATATTGTTTTCTTTACTCGTATACTCGTCTGAGTAAGTATTTCGCCCGTCTTTTTAGGTATTTGTGTGTGTTTTGCGATAAGATTTGGCGTTTGGCGACGAGTCACAGCGATTTTCTTGTGCAATCAAATTCACTTTTTTTTATTAAATATAATAATAATATTTTGTATTTTTATTATAAACTTTGCAGTGGCATGTTGCAACTTACAAACAAACGCAGAAAACAACTCATGGCACGTGTTTGATTTGAAATTCTCGACACAATGAATTTTTGTCTTGCCAAATTCCAATTTGGATAATTGTCTATAATAAAATTTTAATTTTTTTCCGTTGATGTTGTTGTTGTTGTTATTTCACTCTTTATAAGGATGTTGGTGCGACGACATATTCGCATTTTGATAATGCCAAATGCATGACACGACTGAAGCGACTGAGCTCTGAGCCGCCAACTAACTGACTGACTGACTGAATGACCTGTCAGGGCTGCCAATAGTTTCGTATTTTTTTTTTGGTTTTGCGCTAGTATATTTTACATATGCGTAAATTCTCCCCCACTCACACACACACTTAGTCGTAGAGCAATCAAAGAAACTCTCAATCAACGCGACGCCAACGAATTCGACGTCGCCACTTGTGGACGACAGACATTAAAATAATTGAGAGAAACCCAGAGAGAAAGAGAGAGTGTGAGAATAGAAGAGAGGGAGAGAGAGAGACTTCTACGTATCTTGCTGCTTTCCTGTGCATGATTGTGGGAGTGTATAAATTCTTAAATTTATAAATTAATTCGCCTTATTGCTCGCCCGCAAAAACAATATCAACAAAACCAACAAAAAAGTACTGTGAAAAATTCTACTAGAAAATTGTGTATGAACAAATGGCACTAATTGTCACCTGATAAACTTCTAAATACCCTAAAGTCATACTAAGGTAAATAAAGCTATAGTACTCCCAAAAAGTTATTTAAATAGGTTTGTTAAACCAATTCAAGGTATTTTTTATGTTATTATGAAAGGTGTACAGTTAAATTGTTATATTTCTGTTAAATGGTGCTTTTTTTAAAGATAATAATTCAAATTATTTTAATTTTGGATTTTACTGTTTTGAATTATATTATAGTCTTCGGATTTTTTTTTACATACGTTTTTTTTTTTGTAATATTCCAGCTTATCATATATTTTCGTTCATATGGTTTTTATACATCCACATTTCAAAGTACAACTTAAGCTTTTATCGCATATTTTCAAGTCGACACATTTAATTAATTTATTTAATTGGATAATCGGCTTGCACCTCGATTTGTTTTTATTATTATTATTGTTGTTGTTGTGCTGATATCAGCATTGAGCATTGAATTTAACAATGCTAATGAAGTTGAGGAAAATGCGTTGCCACCAACGCAATGACGTCTTCATTAAAATAGTGCGATATTTAATTAGGTGCTCAAGGCACTGGCTGGAGGATTGGGGGGCAGGAGTACTGCTCAAGGCAGCTTGCAACGGCTGATGTCAGCACAACAACAAGAAGAAGAAGAACCACAACAACCACAAAGACAGAACTATTAATATTTAATGGCAATGCAAATATCAATACAACATTAGGTAAAGGCAACTAAACAAAGGCGAAGGCGAAGGCATTAACGGCCCCAAAACCCAATTGGCAAGTGTTCCCAAACAAAAGAGTTAACAAAAAACAACAATGCTACATAATAATAATACATATAAATATAGACCTAACTGGGTTAGCTAAAAAGTTCACACCCTACGCCAAGCCAGATAAACAAACAGATTGCAAAAACAGGAAAAATACAATGATAAATACAAATTCGTAATTTAAAAAAAAAATGCAAAAACAAAAAAAAAGCCGAAAATAATTGTTGACAAGGCAACGGGCAAAAGTTTTACAAGGCAACGTGAATTTACATTAAATTCAACTAATAAGCCATAAAATAGAAACAACAACAACAATGAGAAGTAGAAAAAAAAAACATTCGAGCGACAGACGACATTAAATTTATTGATGAAAACGGTGGAAACGGCGAGCGACAAAGTGGCGACACAATTCGCATTGGCGTCACACACACACACCCACACACACACGCACAACAGTCAATGGCATGTTGTTAATGGCATCTAAAGACAATATGGCAGCATTTAGAGAATTTCAAGAGTTGTAGCAGAATGAAAGTGAAAATTCAGATGAAAATTGTCATTGATTTATTTCTAAATCTCATTGAGAGGCGCCAACGACTTCAACAAGTGGTTCAAAATAGTAGCAACATTTTCCCAGCCATTTGTAGATATATTTCTATAGTACTTGACATGCCATTTACTTAATTAGTTACTAACTTTCTGTAATTCAAGACATTAAAACAGTTGTGCAAACTGTCTGCTCCAACAGATTTATTTATTTGTGAGAATAGTTCAGTTATATCTTTCATAAAATTCCACTTAATAAACAATGACAAATGCTGTAGGAAAACAAAGTAAAAAAAAGTACCACAATCAGAATCAGAATCAGCTGGACCTCCTACAACTGGCACCTTTAATTCTGTATCTAAATCCAGCATCATTACACCCACAAAAGTATTTTGCCAGCTAATTTGACTGCGAAAAATTTATGCGTCGTTTATTGTGTATGTGGTTGCTGTAGTTGTTGTTGTTCTTGTTGTTGGGGGCGTAGAAAATCTTAGGTAGATATGACTGTCTGTCGGTTGTGTCCAGTCTCTATCTCACTCTCTTCCTGTCTCGCCCTCTCACTCACTCGCTGCGTGTGTAAACAAAATAAAGTGGCGCATTTATGGCAAAGGTGGCTGCCCCAAGACACGCCCCTGCTGCCCCCTTGACGAACGTGTGGAATATATGTATTTTTTTTTCTGCTGCTGCTGCTGCTGCCGTTGCGATCTGCTATATTTGCTATGCTTTCTAATTGAGCAGAGCGACAAACTCGTGCTCGGATTGCTTAAGCGCAAATCTTTCAATGACGTGAATTTTCTTGTGGCGACTTTCAATGCCAACGGCAACTGTTTTGATTTGTATATACATATATGTGTGCACGTGTGTGGGTGGGTAGATGGATGGGGTAGTGTTTGGGAAGTGTGCGGGTAGTTGTAGAGGAAACACACATTAGAAAAGTTGCGTATTCAACAAACAAACAAAAACAGCCCAAAACAAACAAATGCAAGCCACAAGAAAACTTAACAGAGACAACAATATGAAATCAAGTGTGATGTTAGCTAAGAGAGAGACAGTTAAGTATATCCTATGTAATTGTCAAATGAAATTTAAGAGAGATATTTATAGTGCTGAATAATAAAATATTCCCGATCAGTATAATCTCTAATATAGTTGCTTTTAAATTACCCATTCTTTGTAGATAGTGAAAAAAATAATATATGTGAACTATATTTACATACCAGATATCCCTACTAATATATATTATTCAATTAATAATATTATTAATAATCAATGTTATAATTACATTTAATCTAGAATAACTTTTGACAAGCCAAAGAATCTCTATTTAACAGACAATAATTCCTATTAGAATAATATAATATTACAGTTAAATGTTAACTACAACGAAAGAACAAGTTTATCAACGATTTGGAGGAAAGGTCAACATGGTCATATCTCTTGAGGACACGCAGCAGCTGGTTGGCAATATGCTTCAATTGTTTTGCAAAACAAACAAACACTTACCAAATTGCCTGAGCTCTCCTTGAGATCCTTGGGAAATGCGGGCGGTCCATTGGCCATCAAATGTGGCTCTTGTATGGGCTTCATCGGGGGCGGCAGCTCCAAGCCGGCTTCCTCCTCGGCCTCATAGTCTTGCTGGTGCTGTTGGGTGCTTACATTGGGGAATTGTGGTGGCATTTGGCCAACACTGCCACTGGTACTCGCACCGCTGCCAGGTGTCGCTGTGCCGGCACCGCTGCCCGTTTGTTCCGCCAGCTCATCGAAATGTTTCTGTGGTAGCTATAAAACAGACGCGATATTATATGTATGTATAAGTATATATTTCGCGTTATAAATATAAATGCTCATAAAAACTTACTCTCAGATTCTTCTCCGAGGGTTTCTTCATCAGCGATTTGTCGTTTGGCGATTTCTCAACCTTGCTCTGGGACAGTTTACGCAGTTGAGGTGGCAACCATTTGCTCCTGCAATGAGATTGAGAATAATACATATAAATAAATAATTGTAAATTATGATAATGATTAACTGATTAGGTTATCTATCTAATTGTTTAGCTGATCAAGTACAGGAACATGCGTATTGATGTGGCGCTCTGCACGAGTTCATCCATTTCGTTCTCTGCCGCTTTCTCTCTCTCTCTCCCTCTGTCTTTCTCCCGCTCTCTCTTGACGCCAACACGTCGTATACGCAATTAAAACGGACGCTAAAAACGCGCTGGCAAATTGGCTGTCCAGCTGCGCGGCCGACATAAGACTGTCGCCAATGGCACAGCATATCAGCAGCCACTTGGGTATTGTGAGTTGCCCGCCCGCAGCTCATTGTCGCCGCCGCCGTCGCCGTTGACGTTGCCGCTCGCACAGTGAGGCCAAGTTCATGGCACACGGCCAGTGAGAAAAATAAGAAAAATGCGACATTATGAGAGAATTCATTGCCAGCTAAATTTATTGCGTGCCTCAATTTATTTGCGCTATCAAAAATGCTCTTATTAACCAAAAGCCAAAAAAAAAATAAGAGCCACCAGAAAGAAAATTGCTTTTTAAAGCGCTTTGTTTTTATCATTTTTTATTTTATGATTTTACAAAAAAAAAAACGGACTCAATTTCCATTCGCTTTTTATAAGCTGAAAGTGTTTTATATTTTACAGGCGTTGGGGACCATAAAGTCCGATTTTGATTAATTTCAATCGGCAAAGTTTATGGGTCAGTTTCCAAATTTTTATGCAAAAGGAATTTAAATGAAAGCCATTTATCAACTGGAAAACTTTTGCATACAGAGCGGGTTAAGGAATGTAGTTAAAAAACTTCAAGACGTGAAGGAATGTAAGTTTTTTGTTCTAAAGTCTTTTAAGTATTTAATTTAAATTCCATTATTGAAATTTATATTCTGCTATTTAAGCTATTTAGTTTTTCTTCGCAATTTCACAATGCTTGCGTACTTAAAGTTTCACTTACTTAATTATGCTCACGTTTAAGCAGTTTTGTTTTGTAATGTGGTCAACATCAACTGAGCTTTAACCGAGCGCACATTTTGTGGTATTTAATTAGAAAAAACAATTTCACTTTCCGGTTCTACAAACCGCAGCAACCGCAAAGCACATTCTAAACCAAATTGTTAACCTCCCTCTGCCCTGTTACGTGACTTTAATTAAAATGGCAATAGTTGAGAGCAAAAGGGCGACATAAAAGGTTTATATTTAATGAGGCTTTTTTCATGTAAAATCCCTCGAGATAATCAATATCCATTTTACAGCATTAATTATGGTATTACCATATGCAATAATAAATATGTTTAGCATTTTTAATGATTGGCGCACAAGTACAGATTCAAAATATGTGTAAATAAACTAATTTATAATAATAATTTTCCCAAAATAAATTAGCATTTGTTGCATGCAAATTCGTCTTTAATTAAGGCGTTTTAACTGAAAAACGTTGCATACATTGCGACGCCTCCGACAGAAACCCATCAGCTGAGTGAATTTCGATCGAGGGTTTGACCGTCGACGCCTCCGTCGCGTCGCTGTGAAAAGCGCAGTTGGCGTAACATAATTCAAAGTAAAAATAAACATTGACATAGTCAAACAGAGAGATACAACGAGTTGGGGGTGGGAGTGTCCTTTTGGTTCCTGGAAATAGTATTTAATTTATTACGTGCTCGTTCACGTTCAAAATTCATTTCGCTGATGTAATGTTTTAGGCAAATAAGCAACGCTTAATACACACACACACAAACACACACCCACGCAGCCACATGTAGAATGGGGAGGGACAATGTATTAATGAGGTCGCCTCAAAGTATGCAACAAAGGCTGCCACAGTTTTGTGTGTGTGCGTGTGAGTGTGCACACTTGCAAATACGTATGTCCATTTAGTTCATTGGACTTGGCAGCACGCGCTCCTCTGCTGATTCTCTCCTTTCCATCTTTTTCTCCCTCTCTGCCTGCCCTCCCTCTCGCTTCCTGTCAATGTCCTGAGCAGCATTAGACAAACAAAAAGCACGCTTATTGACAGAGCGCTTCAGACAGAAAGATACAGAGCTACAGGCCAGTCTTTTGCATTGTCTTGGCTCTGTGTCTGACAATAATCTATATTCATGGTCAGCGGTTTGCTCAATAACATGAACAATGATAAAAAAGAGAAATAGCTTTGCTCAATACTCAGTGGGTTGGTAAACAAAAATGCCCAATTAGTGTACAAATATTGAAAGTATTTTGTAATTTATGTTCAACTAACTACACTAAACGCTTGTCCAAGGCTAGTTAATTATTTCTTGCCCTATTTGTGCTCAGAACTTCAACTATGAAAATGTCTGTCAGATAAGTTCATTCGGTAGACGTTCATCAAATGCTCAAAAGCTTATCATATTGATAAGATTGTCACAATTGGCCATTGAATTTCAACGGAAAATGTAATTATATACGTAGAGTATAAAAGAAATCGGAGCACATAAGCCGTATAATTAGTCACATTAGTTTTGCAAGTTGAAAAGAAAAAAAGAAAATGAAAACAAAGAACTTCAAACATTCTGCGACCACAGTGCGTATGATTAATGCGAGCAAAATATATATAGAGTTGCAACTTCTCCAGCGGCTTATCACTTATGACGCAGCTGAGGCACGCTGAGTAATCGAGGTGGCTGTTCAATGTTTATGTGGAATAGCCTCACACCCCCCACATTGTTATTGTTTTGTTTAAAACGAAAATAAATAAACAACATATGCAATACCAATGCCGTTGCATCTTTGAAAACAGGTTTTGCTTAGCGTAATTAACGCAAATATTTGTGGGAAATACTAAGCCGGTTTTATTTTTATTTTTTTTTTATTAATAGCGGGGAATTAAACTGTTGCTAACTTGGCCCAGAGCAAGCAGCTTAATTAAACTGAAGAATACTTCCAGCTGCTAAAGCCTTTTGAAATTCCCCTTCAATAGCAATTTACATTATGATTGAGTTAATAGCACATAAAAAGCTGCTTAAATACTTTTCATAGTTAATTTTAGATTTTCAACATTTTAGCATTTCTTTAAAGTTCAGTTTAAATAGAATTTCTAAGAAATCAACAATGTTTAATTGGGAAGTTAACCTGCTTTTAGAAATTGCAACAACTTTTTGTGAGTTTTCAGCTACTTTTCAGCTTTCAGATAGTCAAACAGAGCAAAAGAATAAACATTTAACAAAATAAATTTGCTACTGTTTGTGTTCATTTTTCCGTTTTTTTGTTTTGTTGTTGCAACTTGCTCAAAATTGATGCCACAAGCAATTTGTAAGTTTATTTTTAACAAAACGTGCTCAACTTCAAGACTAATCAGAGACTTGAAAATACTGTAAAAATATATATCTTAATAAAAAGGCTGCCTTAAGAAGCCAAAGGTCAAGCGTTAGCTTAGTCATTTATCGTTTCGTTGCACACACAACCACAATACAATTCGAAGCTGCTATCAGCAATGGTAGTGGCTATGTTGGTAGAACGCATATGCATAACAAAAACTTGATGTTTTAAGACCCTGTACTTAAAGAGTAAAAAGGGTATGTTGGGCATAAATCAGGGACTGTAACGAATATATTTATTAATTTATATATATGATATTCAGGTGTGTTCCTAAAATCTTTAGAGTTTTTGAAGAGGATTGCTTTTGAAAACAACCGTTCGAAATGTCAGAGATTTAGTTTTTTCGAACATATTTTCGAAGTCAACAAAAATCGGCTTTCTTCCAATTTTAAAAACATTTTTATGATGAAAAATATTTTATATAATTAACAAGATTTAAAAAAAATGGATTTTTATTAAAACTAAAAATAAATTAAGTTGAATTACAAAATTAATTTCATTTTGTGAAATCTCTCAACAATTTTTTTGACATTATATAGCAATTCTTGCTTGTAATCAGGAACCTTAACAATTGCTTTTGGGTTGCTTTGGCACTGTTAGAGATTTGTAGAACACCTCTGAATATGATATTATTATTATCATAATCATAATCATTTTTGTATTAATTTTCATTTTATCACAGGGTCTGTTGCAGTCGAATTTGCTCGATTCCTACTAGTTTTGTTATTGTTATGCCAAATGGAACTGAGCATATCGAGTGCTCATGGTTACAATGGACATCTAATTGTACGTGAGGGCCAACGCACAGTGTGGATTACAGTCCGACAATGGCAAACAAAGGCTGTGCATTGTGCACAACTGAATTGGGGGAGAGGGAGACAATCTACAAAGATTTACCAATTTTTGACTCGCACGTTGGCAGTGAGCGGGGTCGTCGGTGGCTCCTCGGGTTGGCAACAGAAGCAGGCGAAACCCTCTGACATCGGTGTCAATCTTGGATTATGTTGATGTTCATTATCATTATACAGCGAATGGGTTTTCGAATTATGCCGTCCATTGCCACTTATGTTGAGTGATATGGATTTGAAGAGTTGCGGTTGTTGGGTTTGTTTTGGACGATGTGTTGTCGCCGAGTGGCGTTTCATTTGATTCACACTCATAGTGTTGTTACTTTTACTATCATTATTATTATCATTGACATTATTATTATTGTGGTTGTTGTTGTTATTATTATTGTTGTTGATGTGAACAGCGGTAACACTGCCGCAATTGAAATGCAGACCGTTTTGACTTTGCTTATCTAGCAAGCTATTGTTATTGTTACACATGACAGATAAGAACACGCAAACAGAAGGTGCACCACGTCCAACTAACAATTTTCTAAGACGTTCGCTTTGCACGTTGCGTATACGTAACGTCGCGTTTCGGCGTTTGACAATCAACTAAGCAACTGACGGTTCTACAGCGCTCAACAGGCTTTCGCTTTCTGGAGAAACGAGAAATGTACAGAAAAGTACTCAAACTCAAAGGCAAAACTCAGTGAATCCCCTCTCCAATCTGCCCCTTTCGACAGTTTGTTTGTATTTGTTGTTCAAAGAGTACAGACACAACAGAAAGAGTAACTAAGTGTAAATAAAAGCCAACAACTGTGAGCAACAGTTGAGCGAATTGAGCGCCTCTGTAATAAAAACAACAACAACAACATAACACAACAAATGCAAAAACAAAAACAAAAACAGAGAAAAAGAATAATTCTGACTACGTTTTCGTTTTTATGAGTATTTCTCAGTTGTTGCTTTGTCTTGTCGTTGTTGTTGTTGAATTCAGTGTTCGGTATAATAGGTTTATATCTTTATGGCTCGCGCCTGAGTAGTTTTACACGCGATTATAAACCCGAAGCAAAATCTTAGTAGAGTTTGCACTCGAACAATAAATTAGAGTTGTCTGGAAAATAATATTTTGATAACTATAACAAAATACCAATTATTATGGTAATTAATATATAGAGAGAGAGTCTATTAAAGTTCATTTAAATTTAAATTGATACAACGAATGTCTGTAAATTGTTAACATGGAATGCTCTTCATTAAGCTGATTAACTAATATAGTCTTTTAATTCCATTTTGTTCTATTCACTGCCAATAAAAGCATAATACTTATCATAATTAATTAATCAACACAAAAGCACTCAAACATTTTTTAAGCTCAACAGCATTTGTAATTAATTAATGTTTATCTGTTTCATTTTGTAGTCATCATTTTTAATAAGAACCCGTCAAAAGAGATTTTATATATCAATTATTTTTTGTATTTCGCATTTTCATATCAGAATTTCTGAATGACGCAGAAATACAAGAAGACATGGCTAAATCCAAATAAATTTGATAAATCACAAGTCAAACTCGTATAAAGAAAAAGCACTCATTACACAGAATTTTTTTAATATACGCGTATTACGTAAATGCGGCAATTACTTATCAGTTTAGACAGACTACAGAGAGAGAAAGAGAGTGAGAAGAGGAAAGAGAGCAGCTGCAAAAGGCTGATAAATTTTCTGGCATGCCTTTTCAATTGGTTTTCTTTCTCTGACCACTCTCAAACAATCGTCGGCTGATAGCGATTATGTTGAACATTGCCACCTAATAAACCAGGCCAAGAGTGTTAGAAACGATTACGAAACTTTACTCAAATCATAAACAATTTTACAGCATTGCAGATGGATTATATTCTAAATCATTTTTGGCTTTCAAGTCAGAAATAAAGATTCTTTCTGAGATTCCGGCAATAGAGAAAATAATAACATTTAAGATGTAAGATGAAAATAGTTAAAAGTTTTTCTGCTATCGATCATTGTTGTTAACTTGACAATAAAAGACGCAATAAGTTGTTAGATTGTTTAGCGAGTTAACATAGTTCAATCACTTTAGCTTATCATTTATGATTTAACAGTTTTCGATAGAGTACTTTGGTAAATGTTACTTGCTTGAAAGACGAGCGTATAACAGCGTTTAGCTTAAGGCCCAGTTAAGACAGTTAACCCGTTTAATATTTATTATTTATCAAGCAGCAGTCACTTATAGTGCCACAAAGTTCACAACTGTGTCCTGACGTGGCTAAAACGTTTGTGAGCCAGTGACACAAGTTGGGCCAAGCACTATGCCTTTTAACCTTTGACATACTTAGTGGGTAGACATTAGTTTGCATATTAAAAATGCTTGACGTGACTTGGGAACTGAGAAAAGAACTAAAACTCACTTGCTAAATCCACGTCGTTTGGTTGAAGAGGACAATGCATCCGCCTTGCTGCGATTGGCTGGAATAAAGCAATATATATGTGTATATTATATGGTATAAATATTTGATTAGCTTTTGCGATTGTCTTACCTTGATCCTGCATGTTATCAGTTGACTTTTGTGAGACGGCTCCACTGGCGCCGGTTGCTCCGCTGCTGACAGATGAACCTTGCTTGTGAGAGCCTGGAGGCGGTTTGAGCACTGACACTGGCACAAGGCCCTCCTGAACCGCTGAATCGTCATGCTGTGGATTTAGGCGCACCAAACAAAAGTCCGGCTCACTGGCTGTGGGCGGCTCAATAATCTCAACCTGCTGGCCCTTGCTAACGCTCAGCTCATTGCTGCCCGGACTGGCAATATAGTCAGCTATCACCCAGGTGGCCTCCTGGTTGCCCAGCTGTAAAGAGACAAAGACAGAGAGAGTGTGTGAGTGTGAGTAAAAGATGTGATGAGAATAGACAAAAAGATGATGAACAAGTGCATTCAATGGAGCGAGCGGTAAATGGACACGGGGCAAAGGCAAAAGGGGAAAAAACAAATCATCAGCAGCAACCACATTTGCTGAGTGTCGAGGTCAGGGCAAGAAGGCGCCTTTATTGATTCAATTTGTGCGGTTTTCGTCAGCTGCATACAGAGAAAGAGAGAAAAACAGCGGTAGAGAGTAAGAGGTCTGACCCTCAGCAAGGACTTGCTTAAGAGCTTTACTGCCAACCCACACACACACACACACACACATATATATAATCGAAATAAAACAAAACTTGTTCGACCTCCAAACCCAGCTCAAGGATCATTTGCCAGCAACATACTAATTAGAAAGCCATTCAAGCAACAACAACCACGCCTATTGTCTCTCATTAAATATGCAAAGGCAACAAAAGCGGAGACTGCGATGCCTCAAGACGCCGATTGAGACTCCCCTGTGGCATGCCACCGACCAAAACCAAACCAAACCAACCTACGTTATGTGTATTAATAATTTATTACTTTATTAATTTACATGCTACTGTAGGCGGTTGTGCGGTGGTGTTGGTGGTGCGGTGGTTGTCGTGCTGTTGACTGTGTGGCATGATGTTGTTGCCTTTATTTAATTGGCAAGTAAAACCGCAAGCCGCGAATAATGAAACAATATGAGAACATTTTGTATACTCGTATAAGTTGTAAGCCAGTCAATTGATTATAATCGATAAGAAGCAAATTATAGTTTATTTATAGAAATTAAAAAGAGAGCCGAAGGGGACAGCAAAGAGCTCAATAATTGTAAAATTATCAATCTAATCGATTTGGGGAAATCAATCAAATTTGTTATTTATATGCAGCTACAGAAATAGCACAAACATCAATATATCAATTTGTTTGTTTACAACGATAATAGAGCACAAAAGGTTTGTGTCATTTCTAAGAATTTTTAATTAATCAAATCACAAAATTCTGTTTAAAAGTAAAAGTAAAAACCGGCCACAAATTGTAGAAAATGTTGTCATTTAAATTAAAAGAAACACAATATGCTAGAAATAATAAACTCTGATCAATGTATAGTTGAGGTTTCAGTTAACTAACTGAAAGATAACTCGACATACAATGTTTAGAAATTAATGTCAAATAACTTTAATCTAGTTTTTGTTACTGAAAAAACTCGTTTTAATAAACTGAAAGCGTCATTAGTTAAACATGAAATATATCAATAATATTTTTGAATCTAGAAATCACTTTAATATAAGTTATATATAGATTCGTGTGAGAAATAAGTGTGTATTAAACTGAGCGCCCGCACGTGCCAGCTGGCACCAATAACACCTGCAAGTGGCAAGTGGCAAGCTCGCAGTGAGGCTGCCTCATGGGAGCAACAAATGAAATCAACTTCCATCAGCAGCAAAAGCTTAGTTCATTATGGTCGCCTGGCTGACTTGCTTCACCTTTTCATATACATAATAAATATATATAGCTGTGTGTGAGTGTGTGTGTGTTATCACGACACATCCGCCAACAAAAATAATATGAGGCAAAGCAGAGCAATGTGCCCCAAGTTGCCAGCCAGCTGCCGTAAGAAGCAGCCGCGTCAGCTGTTAATTAAGCGCCACTGACACGAACACTTGTACGTGTGTGGAACTGTGTGTGTGTGTGTGTGTGTTTACATCTGTATATGTGCACATATATTGCACGTTTCCGCTTGTAATGCAATTAGTCGAAAAGTTTTCAGCGTACCAAGTATTACAACTTTTCAACAACAGTTTGTCAGAAAAGACGACACCGAGAATTCAACAGAAATTGTATTTTCTCATCTCTGTCAAAACGAGAGCTATTAAAAGTTCTTCCAGTCACACACAAATACTCCCCCAACTCTACCAAAAATGTTGTGACTTTGCTTCTGACTTGACACAATTTGTGTGAGTGTGTATGCTGAAAATGGCAAATAAATCAGAGCCAAATGTTGCTCGACGAGACAAATGTCTAACGCTTTTAGCTAAATTATTTGCAAGACCAAAAGGCAAAAGAAGCATTTGCCAAGAAAGCTGTAAAACTATTTCCATAATTGTAAAAAGTCGGAAAACAGCAACAACAACAATAAATACTGTCAACTGCATTATACGCTATATTACGTATACGCAAAGTGGCACAAGCATCAGCGTCATCACTATCATTCTCTTTTACTGCCATTAAACGCTCACTGCAGGTGCTGCGGTCTGGATATACACACACACACACACACACACACACACACACACACACACACACACACACACACACTAATAAGCTGTCATTAGGCAGCAGTTTATGTGAGGGGACCACACGGCGTATGCGCACTTTTGCTTGACTAACGTCTGATTTTGATGATTCCTGAAGTGCATTTACGAGCGAGCTCAAAACAAAAGCAAACCACGCCGTGCACCACTCAACTACGGTGTATGGTTTCATTTAAACGGCAGTCAAATTTTAATTGCCAACAAATTCGTTATCGATTTCTAACCAGAAGAAAAACATTTTTATAGCTATTAAATCGGTTTCGAATTTAGTAGAAGATAAACTTTAAATTTGACTTTAGAGCAAAGACTGTTAATAAAACTCAACATATATTTTTAAAGCTCAACTCAACACAAAAGAAACCATATCGTTTCTTCACAGTCATGTGATTTGTTTTGAGTAAGAACATAAAAGTGTCTGAACAATAAAAATGTGTTCAGTGTTTTGTTTGAAATTCAAAATGAAAAGTACACATTTTTATTTTTATTAAAGCTAAGAAAACTGTAGAAGAATATTATTTAAATATAAACAGAAAACAGAATTTAATTCGAAATTTCGTGCAGATTATTCAGTGTCGAAAAATATAATACTCTTAATCTGGCTTAGAGGGACGTTTAAGCCAAGTCTTAACTTGCTGTTGCTTTCTTCACAAGCTGAATAACTTATTCAAGTTACAAGCAGCGTGTTAACTATTAATTTGTCTACAAGTATTTCGAAATGTTCAACACGATTTCATTCAAATTATAATAATTTCAGGCAATTGCAGTGCACCAACTTGTATTTCCTTTTGACTCAATCATTGTGTGTGTTTTCTGCCCTCAAATTAAATTTATCTGTATTACCGTCGGACACTTTGTTGTTAAACATTTGCTTGCTCCTTGCCACAAAGTCTTTCATTAAAATAATGAAAGGATATTTTCGTCTGCCAGTCAACTGGGCGTATACGTACTTTGCAGTCGGTCTCCATGGCTTCCATATATTTTAAAGCTTGCAATTTATATGTTGCAAAATGCAATCAGCGCAGCCTTGTTAAGCTGCTGTTACCCTCTGAATGCCCCTCAGTCCTGTCCAGTTCAGCGCGTTGAGTTCATATCCGTCTTTGCTCTACATAAAATAATTAACGTGGCTTACAGTTGCCGCTTGCGCATTTGCATAGTTAATCAACGTGGCAGGGTAAATGGAATAATAATAAGAAGGATGTAACAGCGGAGATAAGATTTAGAGACTGAGAAGTTGAGCAACTGAGATGAGAAGAGAGAATGGGAAAGAGAGAGGGAGTTTTTCTTGAGTCCTGATGAAAATCCAGGTTTTCAGTTAGAAAGTGCAAAAGAGAGGAAGAAGTCTTATTTCCCTTTAAAACAAATAAAGACTGAGACTGCTTAATAGGAATAATTATGAGGCAGAAGATCACAGTTGAGAAAAGAAATTCAATGGAGGGATGACTTTAAAAAATTAATAAAAATTTGTTATTTTTAAATGCTTTTATATGCTCTTCTTCTCATTTCGATTGCAGGATATCAGCATGAAAGGCTGTCAAAACTACGTCTTACCAGTTTCTCAACTGCGCAATAAATGCGCACCATTTAATTATTTGCCGTCAAAGTTGTTGGCGAAAAATATATTCATGCCAATCTTCGATGGAATCGTTATTTATGCGGAAATACGATTGACAAAGTTTTTTATTTGTGGCTTTGCCAAAATGAGAAAATGGAAACGCATTTGCATAGCGGACAGACAAACTGGCAATAGATAAGGAGTTCAAGGGGAATTGTGCATTCTTGGTTTGAAATTAAGACAGTGAAATTGGAGTAAAGTTTGCCAATTAAAGTCACTGACAGCAACATCCTTGACAAGGACACGTTTCAAATACTACAAACTTGAACAAACACACACACACATGCGAATGAAAGTTCCGACTGCAGAATTTTGTGTGTTATGCGTGCTGATTACATGGCCGATAACAATGGAACACAATGCAGAGGCAAAGGCGAAGGCAAAGAAAGGACTAGACGACGTAACTCGACACTGTAACACACATAGAAACGGAGCCGTCATTGACGACCCGGAAAATGTGCTTTTTCCGAGCAAAGCAAAAGAAAAAAAAGAAAAATTGGTAAAGCGATTTGGCAAATGCTCATGTTATTATTGATGGCAGCATGGCTGACAAGCAGGCACAAGATTGGCAGCAAAAGATGCCTAAAACTCATGATTTTGCCGGGTCTTTTATGGGCCTTAATAAAAATACAAATGCACAGCGAAGCTCGCTCTTAAAAAGTCACCAATTGTTGGGGTCATTAAAAGTGACAGCAGCGGCAGTGAGAGGGGACTGAGGAGAGGAATCCCCTTTAGGTTGTCAATGCGAATTACAAACATCATTTAACTGATTGCAAAGCAAGATGAAAAGCGTTTTAAAATTTTGCAAAATATATCGACTTGAATTAAATGCAAGTTAAAAGAAAGATAAATTCATATAAACAAGCTTAAGTTCAGTAAGTACTGATTAAAAGGAAAAAGCTAAGCTAAACATAAATTTAAAAATGGTTTCTTGTCAGCTTTATATAATTGCTATTTGATTTTGCTAAACTCAAGCTTTAATATGATAAATGTTAAAGTTATCCTTAAAATGAATTAAATCAATAATCTTACAGGAGGTGTCACAGAATTCCATGCAAACTAAGAATACGCTCAGCAAGAGTATCAAAAGCCACAAATTAATTAATTTAGCCAATAATTTTAGCAATTGTCCAATTCTGTCATTAGTCACATAACTAAAAAAAAAAAACACACAAGAAACCACACATACACAGACTCTTGTATGCTATTATATACAAAAACATGTTGTATGTGCATATAAAACATAAACGTCTATTATTCAATTAACTAGAACTGTGGGCGTGGCATATAAGGGGGTTTACTTAACATCAATTACATTGTAACGAAACAGCCAACAACATGACCAAGCAAAGGGAACCCCCAAAGGGAGAGAGACGCAAAAAGGGTAAGAGAGGGAGAGGGAGATCGTAGTACCAGGAACATATTATTGTTACCTCTATGCACCACTGTGCTGTAGGATAACCCACTGTGGTCTGATAATTGTGTGACAGCATGTTAACACCCTATGTGACGACTACTAGACCACATTTGTGGGCACACACTGTATGTGTGTGTATATGTGTGTGTGTGTGTGTGTTACTGATGTGTGCTGAATGAAAGTCATTTACAACGCAAATCGAACAATATTCTAAATAAATTACGTGCAAACATGACATGATAGATAAGGCCCAGCCCTTTAGGGGGCGGAGGGTTAATGCACTCAGACAAAAGCAAGTACAGCAATTAGAGAATCATGTTAGATAAGCACACATTTATATTGATTAATGATTGACTTCCGGTTTCCATCAAACTAAACAGAATTATTATTAACTGACCTTCCAATGGTATAGCCTATTTTTTTGGGCGTTTAAAATGGTACGTTAAATCAAAAATTTAAATACGGACAATATTTTATAATTGTTGATTTGATTTTTATTTTATTATTTTATTTGATTATTTTAATAACCCTATTACATTTTGCCTAATTTTTATTTACAAATTGCAAAAATATGAAATGAAAATTGCTAGGCATTTTGAGAAGAAAGAGGTTCGCTTAGTAAGTTTATGCCATGTTTTCATTTAGATAAAAGCATTTGACTTTTAGCAAGCTTAAGTTCTTGGCAACTAAATGTGCTGCCTGTGGCATTCAAGAGTGAAAACCAAGAGGATATGTATGTAGTCAAGCAGAGTATAAACAAAGCCAGCTCAAATGCTGTTGGCTTCGGGCCAGGCTCAAAGCTGTTGGTAGCTTATACTCCCTACTCCTGTACTCTCTCTGTTTGTAATCAATACAATGAAAAGGAAGTACTGACCATTGAGCACAAAGACAACACTTTGTGGCCAGAGGCTGACTGTGTATACGGTGTACACCAGATAGATGGATAGAGAGGCCAGTTTAGGCCAACATCTCTCTATCAGCCAGCACATTTGACTCATTTAAGTTTCGGGCGAGTCAATAATGGAGACATTTCTTGAAACTGTGGCAAGTAGTCGACAGTTTGCCGCAAGCAATTGGACTCTGGACATGTGTAAGTGGCCAAGACCAAGACAAAGACAATATCATCCTGGTATCATCTTTATTGCCCTGCAGCAGCAGCAGGAGCAACAAAAAGAAGAAGACTCAACGACTTGCCATATAAGCTTAAGCTGGCTTTAGCATAGTTATATCTAGTAATATGTATCCATAAGCGCAATTGTAACTGTATTTGTTTCTGTGTATCTGTATCTGCAACTAACATACCAGTTAAGTTAACTTTTGCAATGCACGACTAGTGACAATTTACTTACAAATTGTTGCTATTTGCCATTGTTCTTCTTCTCTCTTTTAGTTTTGGCTTTACTTTTAGCATTGGGTTTGTTATTCAGCGCAATTTGCATATCATTGTGGCCCAAGACAGAAGCGAAAGTGATAGTAGAGAGGAGGAAGAGGAAGTGAGAGAGGCAAAAGTGTGTGTGCCTTCTGCTGTTGCCATAAACCCAGTTAACAACAAAAACTACTACTACAGAAAGAGAATTCTACATAACAACAATGGAGAAGATGCTGCACGTCGTTGGCTAAGTATCTGCTATTTTTTTTTTTGCTAGGGCTTTTTATTATACTCTAGCAGGGAATACTATAAAAATAGAGTACTTGTCATTTGGCAAAAGGTTTGTGACTTGTGATGAGGGGGCGTTGCTAAACTTAAAGCTAATAAAGTGAATGTATGATGATTATTATGGTTGACATTTTTCAACTTAATTATTTTCAATTACTTGAATTTCTTGTGTAACATAAGTAGGTAATATAAAAGCTCAACAATACTAACTAACAAAGATGTAAGGCTACATTTAAGTGACTGGTTATTTATAAGTGTATCTAGTAGATACTATCTACCATATATCAACTTATTTCCTACAAACCTAAGTATTGAGATACTTATTTCCAACCAAATTCAAGCTGCTATTTTAGATAACATTTACAATCTAATTTCTTAATAATCAAATTCAAATAATATATTAAAATTTGCTTAAAAATTACTAAATTAATTGACAACGTAGTTAAGCAATAAAAACTGTTACTCAAATTCAACATTTCAGTTGCAATTTCCCAACCTTATTTCTTTTTACTTTTTCTTCCTTCTCTGCACAATCTACAGTTTATATTTATCTCTTAATACCCTGCGATAGTTTGTTGCAGAGCATTGCACAGGCCACAATGTTTTTTCGTTTTTTTTGGTGTCCTTTTTGTGTGTTATGCAACATTTTTTACGTTAACGGCTGCTGCGTCGTCAGTTGTCGCTGTTTTGGGTTGTTATTGTTGTTGTTTCGCTTTCATTTTGCTTGTATTTTGTATTTTTTTTTGTATTCTCTCCGTGCTGTTGGGCGCACGTGAGCCGTTGCTTCGACGGAGTGCAGTTGACAGCGACAGTGTTGGAATTTTTGCGTGAAACAAATTTCGTTTTGAACGACACGTTTTCACGCTGCTGTGGTTGCTCTGCTCCTCTGCTTCAGGCGGGGCGGGGATGGGTGGAGTGGGGCTGCTTGGGATTTATATGGCGTGTGCGCGCAAAAGTATGCTATAATGGAATGCATAAAGCATACGCCCTGTGAGCCACAGCGCTACGCTACGCCAGCTTTCAATGGTTTGCCAGCAAACAGCTCAGCGATGCATGCAGCAACCGAAAGAAAAGTTAGAGATGAAGAAAAGAGAAGGAGGGAAAGGGGACCAAGCAGCAACTTCTTTTACAAAAGTTACTTAAATATTCTTGGCATTGGCATTTGCAAAAATATTCCTCTTTTGTGTGTGACACAAAATTAAAATATATTTTTTTTATATACCTATTTAAGATTGAAGTTTCGCATGCAGAGAATGCAATCAAGGCAACAAAAGAAGCGAACTTAAATGCAACATAAATTTATTAAAAGCCTTGTAAATTGAGTAAAGCAAAGTCAAAGGGCAAGACGAGTGGAGGAATGAACAGGAAGCTGTCGAATAGACGGACAATGAACAACGGACATTGCCATCACTCAACACCAAATTGACAAAACATGTTGAACAGCAGGCAAAGGGGAGCAGGAAGAGAAGAGAGGGAGACAAGGTCAACACAAGACTCAATGCACTGACAATGAGGAGCACACACCACACTGAATGATAATGGTGATGATAATAAGCTTTTACATGGCTTGATGAAGTGATAAATACATTATGTGAGTCAGTCGCTTGGACACTGTCAACGCTGATTGGCTGCTCCTTTGATATATTATGTACAACAGCTACGCAAATGTGGGAGAGAAGAGAGAGAGGGCAGGAGTAGAGAGTGAGAGTGGGAGAGCAAAGGATGATGACAATAATTGAAGCGACTTGAAGCAAATAAATTAGCGCACAACACAGCGTATGATTAATGTGTTTATTAAAATGACAGTGTGAGGATGTGTGTGTGCTGGGGGCGTGTCAGGTCAGCCAAGGGGTCAACAACACTTTACAATCAACTTGGGAGCAACTAAAATATATAGAGAAACTGTAAACAGTTTGCCGGAAGCGAGAAAGTAGTCTCTGGAGGTCAATCTCTCAGTAGACGACACCAGAGCTAGGCATAAAATCTATGCTATAAAAGCCTCTAAATGTGCTGCATGTTTCAGAAAATTCTTCAAGGAATCAAATAATAAATGTTTAATTCATCAGGGAATTCGCGAAACCATTCGGAATGGTGAGGCCAAAAATTGCTTATAAATTCACAATCGATGCAAATTGTTTACAATTGGCGCACAAATCGCTTTTAAGTAGAAAGAAACACAAGTTAAAGTGGTTGACTTTGCAAATACCCTATAGATAATTCCTTTTTACTTTTTCAATATTTTCTACTCACTTTAAAAAAGTGACATTTAGAAGATTTTCTTTAAATAATTGGATAGTAAATAAAAATCTTTACCTCCGATGAAATAAAGTATGATTTTTGGTATTAAGGATCTTTCTTTTACAAATGCAGGATATTCTAAGATCCAATAAGAAATCGTTCTTATTACAGCTTAAACTTTGCACTTTACAAAGACTTTACTGCGCTTTTTTCAAGCTACTTAGTCAGCAGAAGATGAGCTTAATTTGATGGATATTTCATCTTTACCATAATCTTATTATAATCACAAGATATTTGTCACCTGCCATTTTTTTTAGGGCATAACGTTTTTACCTTAAAGCCGCTGTTGCTGGACTGTCGAAAGAATCGAAATGAGCTGGGCGTATCGATGGTGTGCTGTCGAGAGAGTGCTCCGTGATTGCTAACCGTGCTCGACTGCCGGAACCAGGGAAGCGAAATTTTACGACGAGGTTTTCGCTGTTGAGGCGTCGCAGTTGCTGTCGGCTCGGTGGGAAAGGTGAATGGGGAACGTGACAATGGTGCAGCGGAGGCGGAGGCAGAGGCAGCGCCATTATTAGCCTCTTTGGGCGATGTGCTGGCATCCTCCTCCAAGGTGGACAAAGGTGTATTCTGAGCGGAACCAGCCAAAGATGGAGATGGCGATGGATCGCCAATGGCAATGGGAGCACTCATCGGTGGCAAGGTCAATGGTGTATTTGGCAACGAAACGCAACCGCTTCCGCCTTCTCCTCCTCCTCCTCCAGCACTTGCAACATCGAGACTTCCAGAGTGTTCGCCAGCGCTGTCGCTGCACTTGAGACGCTCGAGGGGAGTCCGCTTGCTGACACCTTCGGCGGCATCGACGCTGTTCATGCGCTCGGTGAGAAACTTCTTGACACTCTTCATAGCGATAATATTTACGGATGTTTCTTTTCTACTATTATGATTTATTTATGCATTTAATTTGTGCTTCATTTGAGCAAACTGATGCTGCATTTTTATTTGGATTTATGTTTTTATAATAAATGTTTGTATATGGTTTTAATATTTCTTTTTGTCAATAAATTCGCGCACAAATCGATATGTTGTCTACGTTCAATGTTTTATTTTTAAACGAGTCACAAACCAAAACCCCAAAACCAAATTGGAACGTTCTGCGTGTGCGTCTGACAGTTGTGTGTGTGTATCTGTGTGTGTAGTGAGTGTAGATGGTTGGATTTGCAGTATACATAACCCAAGATAGACAAATATAGAAAAACAGTGAGATGAAGAGAGATTGAAACGCTGCTCTGGGCATCCAGCATTTCTGTCAATCCTGACATTGCAATTTGTATCTGTTACAAATTGACTTTTGTCAACCGTTTTTACAGATTGCATTTCAATTGGCACAACGCGTTGTATAAGCAATTGTTTTAACTAATCTTTCTGTGTTTTCTTTATTTTCTAATTAGGCATTAAGTTAACTGACAAGCTGCAGTTTGTAAAAATTTAAATTGAACATAAACTGGCTTTATTTTAAAGTTGGCAGCAATTAAAATTGATTGCCTTACTGATTTTACAGAAGTTTTTCTTATTTATATAATATTCATTTCGTTTCGGCCAGATAAAAAGCTGCCGCCAGTTTTAACTGCTCGACATTCGCGCCTGCCTTTCAACGAATCATAGAAAGACCCTACACTGATAAAAATATGTTGCTCTCGACCCATTTTTTAGTCGAAAATTGTAAGAAAATAATTAAATTTAAAACAATTTGTCTAAAAAATGCATTTTAAAATAAAAGAATTTTTCTTTAAATTGTGTTAACTAAAAATTATTTTACAATATAAGCAAACGTTTTTTTTATCAGTGTACAATTTATCTATAATTTTCATAAGCCAGCCGCTCGTTCGCTTTTTTGTTTATATGTAAATGTTTGTTGTTTTTACAGCCCATTGCTTGGGTGGCACAGCGCGTGCTTCACACTTTTGTGGCAGGTGCGCCATAGCTGCCGCCACTTGGCTACAAACGGAGCAGCTATTCGAACTGGACACCGCCCTGCCTCACACCTCGCTCACCTCACCAGCTGCAGTTATTATTAAATAATTTACGGCCAGCCGGCGTTGCGGTCTACAACAAACAGCAATCAGCTACACTAGAAGAAAACTCCCCACGCAACGCTGTGGAAAATAGTTGAATGCCAAATCTCATGTGTGCAAAAATGAAATTAAATAAAATAATAACCAGAGAATTCCCTAATTGAATCAAAGCAAACTACACTAGTAAATTAGTTAAGTATTTCGATGAAACAATTTTCACATACTGTATGTGTGTTCAATATTCTCTTCAAAGTTTAGCTATAAATAGGTACAGTTTAGAAACTGAAGAGCCCAACAATTGAAGGTATATCATCAATATCTATCTAGTTGCCAAATGATTAAGCATCATGTTTTTTTTATAAGCCTATCTACAATTTGTTAGAGAACTCTAAATTGTTTACTTCAATTTCTAAAATAGGCATTTCAAAACTAAAACTGACAAATCGCCTGCTCATTTCAATCAAACCATAAATATTAAGCTATTACAAAACCTTAGGGTATTTAAAATAAAATCTACAACTGTCATGTACGCGTGAAAATTTGCATATGTTGGTGGAAATTTGCAGTGGGCTTTTAGCTATTAAATAGAAGAAAAAAGTGCTGTGGAAATGTGTTGGGAACACAGCTGCTCGCTAAGTGGCATATTCTGTTTTTGAGAGCCTGGGACTGAGTTTGGCTAGAGCTCACGAGTTTGTGTGGTTTAACCAATGCCAGTGGCATTAAAAACTTTGCTACTTTATACACATAACGACCCAAAAGATCCGGCAAAAACAGTAACGATAGGTCGTTTGTACTCATGACATATTCGGTCGACGCCGTTGACAAACGGCTAAGCTGCCACGCCCACCATTAGCCAAGGGCGAAGCGAACTGCTAATACTTTCATTATATTCAGTCCAAAGCCAACAAAATTCAATTTGAGCAAATGAGTGGGAGCAAAAAGTAAAAGTCTAACTCAGTTTTCAAATGTACGCAAATAAAAAGTTAAAATATAAGCAAACAATTTGAAGCTACATTTTTTCAATACAAACTTTTGTTAGTCGTTTATCTGTTTAAGCAATAGAATATATTGAATAAGAACAAGAAATTCCAAAATTCCATTAAATTCTTAAATAATCTTTATTGATAAATTATCGAAAACAATGGAATTTGTATACAAATTAAAGTCACATTTTCATTTTGATTGCAAACCTAATTTAGTAAACAAGGCACTATAATAATATTTACATTAAAATTTTTCGTCTTAGGTAAAATTATTTTTAGTTAACTATCAAATCCATATAAAACAAAAACAAAATAGTTGTGCAACAGTAACGAAAATACAATAACAAGAATTGTCATGACAAAAACATGTCGCATGGTATATAGCAACAACAATAAACGCAATTCTAACGCGCCGGCGTATTAAAATGCAATAGATAAACTAAGCATGCAATTAATTGTCTTGACAAGTTAAAAACAATAATAATAATAACAGCAGCGTAAAAGAATTCAATAAAAATTATGTAGACTAAGCAATACCCTGTTAGATAAGTCAGAATGAAACTTTAATCAACAAGTTATCAAATTATGACTGTTTATAAAGGCATAAAAGACAGTAGAACATTTATAGAACTTTTATTACAGAATTGGATACAAAAAATCAACAATAAGAGCATAATATTATCGTTTAATGGTAGTTTCAGAACTATTATTGTTCGTTTAATAAATTACTTGAAATTAATGTAAACTCATTGTGACCTTGTAGAGGGTATTTAAATTTTGCAACAAAGTATACAACCCATTAAAGACGTGATTAGAATGAAGAGCTTAGCTAATTTAGTTATTTTTCTATCTGTCCGTTGGTTTGAATGTAAACTATTTTCCTAATGAATTAGGATCGCAACCGGCTAGATCAGTGAATTAAAACTAGCTTTTGTAAACAACCTTGTATTTTCCAAAATTTCCAAACGCACAGCAATTTAAGGGTAATATAAATGTTGTACTTTTAAGAGCACACACACATCAGACACACACACTCTGTATGTGCGATCGCAGTGCAGTTGACACTTGCCGCACTTGTCACTGGCAAAAGCAATGAGTGGGTCTATCGTCCGTGCTTCTCTCTGGGCATAAGCCCAAAAATAAGAACAACAGCCAGATAAACCGAGATACAGACTGAAAGCAAATGCGTACCGTCAAATGAACTTGCTACTCAGCCAGCTAAAGGCGTGAAAAAGGTCAAAGGCAACCGCAAATAGTGGGTGGTGAGGCGTGCCTGATTTCTTTATGGGGTAACAGCAGATATTTTTTTCTCAGCTGCGAAAAAAGGCTTTTTTGTGGCCAAAATTGAATACATTTTGCTTTTAGTTTTAGAAGGCAACAACAACAACTACAACAAAAGGAACAGATGCAGGTAGCTATTCATTATAAATATATATGTATATATATATATATATTTATTTTCAGCCACGAATGGTTCATGTGCTGACTGTTCACATTGCGGCTAAGTTATTTATATTTTAATATTTATATTTATTTAAGGTTAAATTGGTTTAATAGTAAATGTTGCGGCATATTTTTTATAAATTTTTCATTCTTTGTGCTTTGTTCCAATCTGGCTTGCTTGGTTTTTATATTTCATAAATGTATTTTTACTATGATTCGATTTGTGGTTGAGATTTATTGTGTTCCCCCAGGGAATTTTGCAGCTTTTAAGCTATAACACAAACGTTTTCATTTATTTATTTTTTGATTGAAATTCAAGTGACACGTTTGTATAGTTTATCTTGAACGCACACAGTGACACGCGCTTATCAGCTGATTAATATAAATACCGTTCCACTTAAGAATAAACAGTTTTTTGCTCGACCGTACGAAAGAAAAGTCAGTGCAGAAAAAATTTAGCTGGACCACACGATTTTCAGTTGACAGTTGGTGATAAACAAGTGACGATAGACTTGTATAGTGGTTTAGTTAGTGGTGGTAATAGTATTAGTGGTGGTGCTGCTGCTGCTGCAACGTTTGATGCCAAGAAGCGCTCACTGGCGTTTTGGCCGGGCGCGCATCTGCAGGCAGCTGCGAAGCTTAAGGAAGAGATAGCGACAGAGACGACCACGACCACGACGACGTCAACGATGACTGCGAAACGGCGTATGAACCTTTTAGCTTAAACTCTACGATAGAACTGGAGCAGCAAATAGCGGCCACTACGCAACGATGCCAACGCCGACGAAAACGACGACGATAACAACAACGCAAAGCAACGCGAGCTGCCACAACAACAAACAGTGTAGACCGCCAAAATAAAAAGCTCTTATTGAGTACTCGCTGAGAGAGAGAGAGAGAGAGCGTGAGCGTTCAAGTGGCAGGCTGCCAATTAGCGCTAGCAGCAGCTGTCATACGTTGCGTATACGTTATATTCGCCAAGCAAAAGCTTTCGACTCACATTTAGTCTCTCTCACTCTCTCTTTAGCTCCGGCTCTCTGGAAAGCTTTGTTGTTGTCTTTGTTAGCCGTGCTAAGGAACATACACACACTCACACACACACACATTCTCGCACATAAATGCCTTTTACAATCACATAAAATCAGTTGAAAACTACAAACAGTTCTGAAAGGATCTCAACGTTAGATCGCTTAATGTACTATAAATAAAATACACAACACAGCAGACTCTTAATGTGCAAGTCATCAAACGTTAAACTGCAATAAAGCCTGAGATAATCTCAACAACAACAAGCTGGGAAATATTGCAAAGACCACGACGACAGCTAACTATAAAAAAGTGTCGCATAAAAAGTACATTAAGAAGATGGTAGCGAGACGCTAAAAGCATGTCATATATAATTTAGAAGTCACACACACACACACACACGCTGTCACTCTCGTGCTGATGCACGCAGCAGCAAAGAAAATCTCATTAAGCCCTGCTATGAATTTTAAACATATTGCAGACAAGCCGAGCCGAAAAACTAGTTCAGTAACAACAGCACCAACAGTCGCAATCGTAGCCAATAGTATGTCAGCAGCAGCATCAGCAGCCGCATCCTTAACAATAAAGCTCCAAAACATTGAGCGGATGTGGGAGAGAAACAGAGAGAGAGCGCGCGAACATTCAAATGGCATAAGGGCTTTTTATGTGAGGTAGGACCATAAAAAGCAATAAAGCTTTGCCAACAATAAGCTCAACGTTAACAGCTTTCGAATCTGTTAAATTGTCAACTGTAAGAGCTCACTAACAGAACGCATTAATGTTAAGTTAAGCGCTATGGCTCTGTTGCCACTTATGGTACAATTCTAAAAAACAATATGGTACAAAGTTGTGCAAGTTTAAAGTATTGTAAATACTTGGTTTTTTAAAAGAAATTGAAACCTCTTAACATTCAATTTAAAGTGTTGTTTTGTAGTAATTGGGGCACCAGGAGTTGAATAAAAGTGAAAACTCAAAATTAAAAATTTTGAAAAAAATATTTTTTCCGAAATATCAAAGGGGGGAGTACATGATCTTTATCGCCAATTTCGAAGAATAATTTTTTGTTTAAAAATAATTATGTTTAAATGCAGAAATAAACTAGAGACAATGATGATCAAAATGACATTTCGCTTGAAAATCGGTTTAGTTTTGACAAAGTTATGCAAGTTTGAAGGCTGCTAAATCTGTGGACTGACAACTTTACAAGTCAAATTTTTTGTTAATTTTGGCTTGATTTTTGACAGGAAAATGAACTCTCTCAGAATTCAATTGAAAGTGTCGTTTTATACTAATTGGGGCACCAGGAGTTCAAAAAAAGTGAAAACTCCAAATTTAAAATTTTGAAAAAAAATTTTTTTCCGAAATATCAAAGGGGGGAGTACATGATGTTTATCGACAAAATTCGAAAAATAATTTTTGTTAAACAAATAATTATTTTTAAATGCAGAATTAATCTAGAGACAAAATAATGATCAAAATGACATTCCGCTTGAAAATCGGGTTAGTTTTGACAAAGTTATGCAAGTGTGAACTCTGTTAATCCTTGGACTGGCAACTTCCCAAGTAAAATTTTCACAATATCATAAATATTTTAATAATTGAAAACTTACCTTATTATCACTGTCTGTGGTGTTGCCAGAACCAAAACTGGCCAGGGAGAGGCGATCGTGATCGTTCTCAGTGAGTGGCTCGTCCAGGTCACGTGAAGATCGCTGCGAGGAGCCAGAATTCTTAGCTGGTGACTTTGGCAACGTAAGCGAGGTGCCCGAGAAGCAAGTTTCCTGCATGACCTCACGCAGTTTCTTTACCCATATCTAATAAGCAAAAAAAAACGAATATTAATTAAGGTTAAGAAACGGATTTAATTTTACACTTAACCTGTTTGGTTTCCAGGCTGTTGGCCTTGAGCACAATGCGACAGTCGGAGAGCATGGGAGAACGTCCAGTCCATACGGCAAACTTAGTCTCATCTCCCTCGATGTGCTCCGTGATGCCCATGTCAGTGGTCATGAGTTTGCTCTTGAATTGATACTTTACCACATTGGATTCCTTGACCTCCTTGGCGAAGAGCAAGTACAGCTCGAAGAGGAACACACGACGCTCACGCCCCTTGCGAATAATCTGCTTGGTGTCCCACGCCTGGAATGCTTCTTGGAGCACCACTTCGCCCAGCTTGTCGATGGATACATCACAGTTCTCGAGCAGCGACAGATGCATGGCGTCGTTGGCCTTCTTGGGCACATTGAGCATGACCTCGAGGCCCTCCTTGATCTCACCGTGGCTACCCTCACAGCACGACAACAGATCCTTGAGCAGCAGCTGGTATTTGGTGATGCGCTGCACCGGCTTAATCAGATACGCCGGCAGCGGATGCTCCACCTCGAGGCGACGCTGCAGTTCCTCAAAGTAGTTGCCCGCATGCTGAACCAGCAAATTGTTCGAGGTCGGTTTATTTTTGCAATAATGCACATACATATCAAACTTGACCGCCCACGTGACAAAACAATGGCCCACATCTTCCGGCATTGTCTCGTACTTCTCCAGTTCACGCAGAAAGATCTTCTGATGGAAATGATGGATTTCCCGTATATTACCAAATATAATATCCTCCTGTCCAACCAGAACAGGTGGAACATTCCTTCCGCTGCGGAATTCCTCGAGGAAACACTTGATACACGTGGCCAGATCATTGACATAGGCGCGTTCCGTTTGCATTAATTCCGCCATGATAAACTCTTTTCGTCTCGCCGATTTGCGTTTCTCCTCGTTGATCTCCTTGCTGGCCGCCGAACTGGCCGAGGTTGTTAACTTGGCCTCAAGCGTCGGATCCGAGTGTCGATCATTGTTGCTGCTGGCGCCGGATGTGCTGCTGATGGAGCTATTTGCATCGGATTCGGGATGATTCAATAGCTGCTGCTGTGACATGCCCAGTGACTTCTCCAGCTGCTCACAGTAGCTGTCCATGCGATTGCTAAAGTCCTTGTAGCGTTGATCCACCGAAGCCACCCACTGTTTAATAGAGCTGGCATGGGCATGACCCTTCTCGACCAGACTATCGGCTAGTTGAATCAACAGCTTGACACGCTCTCGTGTCTCCTTGGCGGTGCTACGAAATTCGTTGTGTTCCTTCAAAAGTCCCTCGGTCTCCTCCCTCGATATGCCAACGAGATTCGTGCGCGACGAGAGATAACCTTCGCCTGTATTATGGATCCATTCGATGGCCTGTTTGGCGCTCCTCTCGAACAGCACAAATTGCTGGCATTGATCGAGTGACTTTTTACGCAGCGTCCAGAAATCCAAGACTTGATTCTCCTGCGTTAGCAGCTTGTCCAGTTTACTCTTCACATGCGCCTCACAATTTCCCTGGTGATATTGGTAATACTGCTGCGATCGGTTTGCATACTTGAGGAAAGTCTCGGCTGTGCGACGCGCCAGGGTGCAGGCCTTGAGGAATGCCTCCTTTTGCTCCTGATGCTTCGATATCAATTGGACAATCGCCTGAGATTTGTCGCTGCTTCCGCCGCCCCCACACCAATCTTCCTCCCGTCGATACTCTCGCTCCAAGCTGTCGAGCACCGAGCAAACCTGCTCGGCCGTCTTGTAAAAATTAATCGACGCTGTCACCAGCTTGTGACGTTCCTCTGCATAGGTGACCAATTGTTGCCACTTTTTGGTAACATCATCACTGATCTCCCGTATTGACTTTGGGTCGTAATGATTAGCATTGATGAGTCCATCCGCACGGTATTTCACCTGGACGGCCGATGTGTGCGTCTTTTCAATGGTAATCTGCATGAGGAACAGAAATAAAGTGAGTAATAGTACATTTCAAATGCAATAGTTTAATGGAAGTTGAGCGGGGTTTAAGCCAAAAACAGCTGCTTAAGCTATCCATTTGTTGCAATTGATAATGTGTCGATATTTAACATATTTCGATCAGTTTGTAAGTTAAACAGTTGAACTATTTATTATAATATTTATTATTTTATGACTTAACAGTTAGTTTTTAGCTTTGACTCCATATTAACATTAACAGTGTCAGTTTTACAGTCTGTTAGCCTACCTGAAACTGTTCGTGTTCCTTGCGCAGCTGCTCTGCTTCCTGCAGACTGTTGGGAGTCACGAAACTGGCAACCAGCATCGCTTCACCGTTTCTTATCCAGGATATCACCTGATTGGCATCGTTTTGGAACTGACACAGCTGCACGGCCTGGTCCAGCTTGGCACGTTTCGCCTCGGCCGACTCCCCCAGAACGCTTGCACGTTCACGCAGAAAGTCATACAGATATTCGATACGTGCCTGCGCCGTGTGCGTTGAATCCGCCATGGAGATGAAGCCAGCGTTCTCGAATAGCTGCAAAAGATCCTGACCCTGCTGCTGTACCTCGTACGTGGCGTTCTGAAATTCCTTGACGGACTCGTTGTGCATGCGAAGGAGTTGCTCGGCCTTCTGATAGTCGCGCGAGAGATCTGCATGCTGCAGTTCCTCCGACCACATCTCCAACTGCGAAAACAACTCCATGGCAGCGCGCTCAAAGTACCGCAGACGCAGTATAAGATCTGCTCGAAACTGGCGCGCAGACCAGAGTTCCTCGACCTCAATCTTCTGCTTGTTGAACTTTTCAAGCGTTGCCTCAAGTGCGGCCAAGGAGCCCGTATTGTCCACATATTCGAGAGCACGCATCTCCTGGAGCAACGCTTCTCCCTGCGCAGAGATCGACATGCAGGTATTGACAGTTCTCTCCTGATCATTTTTAAACTGATTCAGCAGTCGCTCAATCCCCTCGAGATTCTCTTGAGCTAATCGCGTCTCATCCGTGCTGACATCCGTGTGCAATGAGTCAATCCACGCTGTCACCTCCTTCTCGTGCGTATAAAAGAGTACGGCCATTTCGAGACGTCGTCGTCGCTGCTCCACACGCTCCGCAAAGCTTGCCACCTGCAACTCTAGTTCTCTTGCCACCGAGTATATCTCATTGGGATCCGCTTCTCCACTGCGTGCCAGCTCCTCTGCCGCGCCCAAGAGTTTCTCCGCATTGCTGTACGTGTTCTGGGCAACGTTCTCAAAGTGCTCGTGGGATTTTTGATAGACACGCGCCTTTTGCAGGCTGCGTCCAATGCCCGTGTTCTTGCGGAGAAAGACCTCACCATGATTCTTGAGCCAATCCAGCACTTGCTTCACATCCTCTTGAAAGAGACGCAAGGCGAGCGTTTGATGCAATCGAATCTTCTCCTGATGCCACTTCGCTTCGAGTGTTCGATGATGGCCCAATATTTGGTGTATGACCGCCAGGACATGACTGGCACCCTCGCTGTAATCTGCCGCGGGATTCTGTCGCTCGTATTTGTTGTAACTGCTACTATTGCTGTTCTTGCGATGATCGGGAACGCCTGGAGGCGGAGGTTGATTGCAAACATGCACCAAATGATCCAATTGATAGAGCAACTTTTTACTGGTCGAATGCACCTCGGTGTAGGCCTGACACATGGCCTCGTATAGCGACTGATGGGTGCGGATTGCCGTCTCCAGACTCTGAATATCCGATGGCAATGGCTGCGAGGCCTGGCAAGCAGCTGCCCAGCTGGTCACACTATTGCAATACTGCTCCGCCTTGTGGTGGAACAGCACACTCAACTGCAGCACAGCGGTACGTTCATCCAAACCAGCGCCAAAACCCTTCCAGGTGCGATCCAAACGTTGAGCCAACGTTTTAATATGTTGTGCCGCATAATGTTGACTCTCAATGAGACGTGCTGCAACCGCCAGAACGCGATCAATATTCACATTCACGTTCATCGAGATGACGGCAAACTTTTGATGCTCATCCTGCAGAGATTTGGCCACCGAATAGTTGTGTCCAATCTCCACGTAGCTCATTTGGAATGCATCACGATTGTGCAAGATCCAATCGAACATTTTCTCACAATCCTGCTCGAAGAGACGCCATTGAAAGCATTGATCCAGCTTGACTTTTTTGTGCTGCCAAAGCATCAAGAGACGCTCCTGGCCCGTGTGGATGAGGTCAATTTGTCGCATCGCCTTGTTAATAGCCGCTGACATATCTGGATTATTATTGCTACCCACACAAGCATTTTGAACGCCTCCCTGTGACTGTTGCTGACCAGCTGAGGAGGTGAAGGAGTCGGAGCAATCGGATGTAGCAGCACCACCAGCACACTGCAAGAGGAAACATAGAAAAGGTTAAGAAAATCTCGTATTTTCTAAAATTAATATTTTAAAAATTATCATCTGATGATCTTACCTGTCCGGTTGAGCCGACATTTGCTGTCGCTGCCATGTTAATCTTGGCTAACAGCTTTTTGCCCTGCATATCGAGATCCTCGATGGGCAGCTTGGTGATCTTCTTGCGCATTTCGTTGTGATGATCGATGGCATGCCGTGCAAGACTAACATCCTCGGCAAAATCGTTGCGATTAAGATCCTCCTGGAGATCATCGATGCGATCGGCCATATCACCAGCCTGCCAAAAGAAATCCTCAATGGCCAGCCGTGCGTCCGTCCACTGTTGATGATCGTACAGCTGCTGTCCATCAAAATCTCCAGTCAATTGATGAGATTCAGCAATCTTATTAAGCGCCTCAATCGAAATGGTTTGCGTCTCAAATTTATATTTATTCGAACTGATTGAAGCACGTTGCTTTTGCCAAAAGTTGTCCGGTTTGATGATCACCACGTTGTGTATGTTGGCGCTGAAATGCTCCTGGAGTACCTTCAATATTGTCTTCACATTCGTCGAGCAGTTGCCATTGCCTCGCATGTCAATGATGACTGTAAAGCCGAGATTCTTGGCCGCATCGCTGCAAGTGAAAGGTGAGTATTAGAATTGGAAATGTTGCCAAGTCAGTGTTGCCAGAACAGCTTTTTTTATTGTCAAAGCTCGCATTTTAAAAAGTTAAATTTTTGGGAAAAATTTAAAAACAGCAACGGCAAACAAAGGGATTTGTTCTTTTTTTCAAGACTGCAAGCCTCCAAAATTTTGTTAAAGGTTCGGTTCGGTGGTTTGAACCATAGAGCAAGACATTATTTCGGTTTGCAATTTAGTTTATATACCCCCTGAACCCAAGGTTTGGGTTCGAGCCTTGGTTCAATTTAATACAAAAAAATATTTTTATTGTTATACATTTTCTCTACATTTTGAAATATTGATGATAATTTAAATTTATTTGAAGATTTAAATATGACTTATTTTGATTCGAAGTCTCAAATAATTGCGTAATATTAGAAAACCATAAAGTTTATGTAAATAGATATTTTAAAATGAAAATTTCTTGACATATTATAGTAGTTAATTCTTTAAAATAAATAAGAGATATTTTCCTAATATAATGAATTCTTTTAAATTAATTGATAAAAATAATTAATTAATTGATAAAAATAAAAATAGCATAACTTTTATTTAATTTTTGTTGTTGAAAAAGTTAGCTTTTTAATGAGTTTCTTGCCGCTAAATTCAAGTTTTTCGCCTATCAAAGGTTGGCAACACTGTTGCCAAGTGATCGCGAGAGCTACTGAGGGAATGAGAGAGCGAGTTGGTACGTGAGTGAGAGTGTTGTTGTTAGATTCTGGCACATTTGGTTCGTTGCTCTGTTTACGTCTTTTGCATAAATTATGACATTTCTTTAGCCGTGGCCCAAACGCATTTTCTATTGCTTTGACACCAATTTCAGCTAATAATTTCCGACAATACCGTTTCCCTACAGTCTGCCCCTCACCATTGTCTATGTGTGTGTGTGACGTGCCGCTTATGTCGTGTCTTGCGCTCTGATTTGCATTCTATTTGAATTTTAATCACAACATTAAGCATAAATATTTATTTTATTGATATCGCCGAGTCGCTTGGTCTCTTCTTTCTATTCTTTATTCTCTTTATTTCTCTGTTACGCTTTTTAACATAAGTTGTCTTGCCGCTATTTCTTGGCCCCATTGTTGTTATTCGTGCGGTTTTGAGCATTTCTAGGGTTTTAAGAACCCAAAACCAGAAACCAAACCACGCAAAAGTTCAGTTTGAATTTATTAAGAAATGAAAGAATTCTACAAGTTTGTTAATTCTTAAGAAGCACAATTTATGGGCGTGGAATTTGTTCAAATACAGCTGGAAAATCGAATAAAAGAAGAGGCGTTTGCAATTTCCGGAGTCGAAGTATTGTAACATTGTGTGTGGCTCTTGATGATTAATAAAATTGAGAGTATGAGAAATCGGGACATCAAATCTTAAACAAACTTTGTTTATCAACAACTTGCATAGGGGCACATAATGTGTCGTCATAAAGTATTTCGTGATTGTTCTCAAAAACCGAAAACAAGAAAAAAAAATTGTCGCCTTGTTTGAAATTTAAAATAAAATGTGAGACAAAAGGCAATGAACACTAATCAAGAATCGTTCATTTAACCCATAAATCTGTAAGATTTAACAAGGGATTGAAAAACCAAAAGAAAAAGAAAGAGAAGAAAACGAAGAAAGAGAAGAAAACGAAGAAGGAGAAGAACCTCCAAAGGAAGTTGGCCCCGTACGTGTCTAAAATTTTGAGAACTTATTGTTGCTGCCATACATTGTTGTTCTTGTTGTGGGAGTGAAGAAGAGAAGTAGAAGAAGCAGAGGAAGAATTTCTTTATTTTTGCATTGACGTGCGACTCCATTGCCAATTTGGCAAAGCAGACAAAGGGAATGCGGCGCAAAGAAATAAACAAAAATGTTTCGCATGAAAACAAATAAATAAAAAAACGCCACAACAGAAAAGAAAAAAACAACAATAAAAGCAGCAGCAAAAGCAACAAAACAAAACCAAAACAAACGTCAAAACGGTGTGGGGAGATAGGGGGAATCACTGGGATGGCACCGACGAGATAAGGCGCGTCCACAGTTAAGAGTCGTGTCGTCAGCACACTTCCCCTTCCTACCTACCTCTCTCCTCTCCCTCTCTAACCACTACCCAGCTTATCAGTCAGTCAACGGCTGCTGCTAAGTTTTGAATTTGAACCGAGTATACTATATATGGGACAATAAGATAGCGACTGTTAATAGGGGGCATGCCAGTCTGCCCCCTACTCCTACCCCCACCCCTATCAATAGGTGCCTGCTGATAAGAACAGAACATGGGCATGGGAATCTCGCTTCTTTCGCTTCTGATTTTCTCGTGAATAACTAAAGAAATCGGTGTGTGTCAGTTTTTCTGTTTTTAGAGCTTGCCTCGATTTTCGTGTCGCAATTGCAACAATCCACAATCATCTCTTCTCTGGCATCATTCGACATTATTATGCTTTGAATCTTTTTGGTTTGCTATTCGAAATATTTCAATTGCTTGTCTTCAGCTTGTTGCGAAGGCTGAATTGTTGATTACCTCCAAAAAAAATCTAAAAATGAAAAAAGATACATGTCTAAATTGGGCATAAACAATTTGTTGAGTTGTTTAACGGAATTGAGATACAAAGAGTGAAACATATTTAAATTTTTAGTTGGATTTCTATGGTTAAGTTAAGTATACTTTCGGATAGGTAGCCAATAATCTCGAAAAATTATTATCATTGATATATCATCTGCAGAATTTAAATCCTGATTTATACAATCATTTTTCAAAAGAACTTAATATTAAGTTGATTCCTTTGTGGCATATGTTTTAGTTTACAATGTTTACCCCCAGCGGGGTTAATAGGCCTCTGGGTGAACCTCCACCTCAAGGTTAAACGGCCTATTTAACCCCAACATTAAACTAACTCGAGCATAAAAAGTGCTCTTTTAAATTACATGCTATTTCTAAATTTGCCTTTACTTAATCTTCTCTTTAGTTCAAGTTCTACCATTTCTCTTCTCATTTACCTAACAGGGCTTAAAGCTTATATATTAACTACTTTTTTTTTTGTATAGTTATAGAATGTCAGTAACTTTATCGATAGCTGTAAATTATACACATTGCCTTTAATTACCCAATTCCAAATCATCAAATTGTATTAAATTACTTAATTAAAAACATTCCACCAAAGGGTATCAAATATTCGATGAATCGCAAGTCGCATTCTACCTTTCATTTTTTGTTTCTTAGCTTCCCTCTCTGCTTTCAGTTTTTTATTTGGCACTTTGACTCTTGGCCGCTTTTTTGGGCAAGCAGTAGTAACAACAACGCGAGCAACATCCAGAACAACAACAAGAATTTGAAGAGCTTTCGGCTCGCCGCATTCTTTTCACAAAGCTTGATGAGGCTCAGATGTGGAAGCTGGAAGTTGAAGCCGGCTTCGCTGCCGGTTTAGTTGCTTTTTGTTATGTATTTTCTTATTTGCTTTCTTTGTCGCACAGATTTATGCAATTTCCTGATGCTGTTACTGTTACTGTTGTTGTTTTTGCCTTGGCTTTGGCTGCTGTTTCTTCTATGAGTTTTGCAGACAATTTTTTATTTGCCAAGTGGCAACTCATTTACTACCTCCATCTCTTTTGCTCTTAAACTTTACAGCTTAGCACCATTCAATGCCAGCCTAGCTGCAGCAACAACAAAAACAAGCGAAAAGAGAAAAAGAAGAAGCAGCAGCACATTGTGCGTGTTGTTTCCACTGCTCTGTCGCCATTGCCGTCGCGGCTGCTGCCGCTGCTGCTGCGCGACTGTTGATGATTCATAAAAAATGCGAGAACTGGAAAATCAAGTGGAATGCATGCAGCTGCAGCTGCGCGGGTGAGGCGACAACCCAAAACCGCAGAACGAAACGAAATGCATGGCAGCGACACCAACACCAATGCTCAACAGTGTTGACAGAATATTTAGAGCCAAGATATCTAATTTGATCAAAATAAATAGCTAGATATAGCTTACAAAAAAATATGGTAATAGTCTATTTTGCTGGGCCAACTCCAGATAAAAAAAAAAACCCCCAAATAGAGGGCAATTTATCATGAATTTTGACGAAAAAATTAGATTGAGGACTCAAATAGTTTTTTTTTTTAATCTTTGAAGTTAAGTGATATTTTCTAACTTTTACATAAAGCAGTGTCTAGCTATAAGTTAGCTAAAATGGCAGCACTGATACAAACAGCGACGTCGACGTCAGCTGACACAATGGCTACTCATTGTACCGGCTACTGGGAACAAAAGGCGAGCAAAGAGAAAGAAGGCTAGTGAGGGAGAGCCACTAAAAAAAGAGAAGAATGCCAAATGCAATAAATAAACATTGAAAAGAATCAATTGCATGTCTTTCACTTGGTAAATGGCAAACTCACCTTGGTATGCTAATCAAGTAGCTGAGCAGGCGACGCAAATCCTCCGGTTTCAGGCGATCCCGGCGCGGCGTTGCCGGAAAGCATAGCAATGGTCCGCCCCGTCTGTCGCGACCGCCGGTGAGAAACGCAACGCGCTCCTGCAGCAGCGTCAGCAGATCGCGAGCACGTTGACCATCCATGTTGTTGTCGTGGTTGTTGTTGTTGTTTTTAAGCTATAACCGAGCTCTGTTTTTAATAGTCTTTAACTATTGTAAAGGCAGCGCAGCATAACGAACTCGCCTTCAATTTCACTTAATTTCGAATATTTCTTATTGTTGTTGCTTTTGTTGTTACACTTTTGCTGGCTTTCATTGATTTTCGCAAATTTCTCGCTGGCATTTTTCATGGTCACAGCAGCAGCAGCGGCTCTGTGTGTGTGTGTTAGTGTCCGAGTCAGCGAGTGTGTGTGTGGGTGTTTTGTTTAGAGCACGAGAAAAGAAGCAGAAATCAAATTAGCAAAGTGGACAAACGGTCACACTTAACCTAAGCCTGTATTAATTAAATTTGTTCACTAAATTTTTACAAAATGCAACCCTCGACCTCTAACAAACAAACACACATGATACACATACACCGACAGAGACATATATAGACACACACGCACACACACATGTGACAGGAGGCACCCACCAAAAAGCGGGTGAATGTTAAATGTCATAAATCAACTCGACGTCAGCAGCGGCAGAGGCAGCGGCGTCACGCAACGGCCGCATATAACATAAACGCGGAAATATACAAAAGAGACACACACATACGTACATATGCTCTTATTCTTATTTTTAAAACACACTCACAATTGTTGGAAGAGGGAAAGAAAGACAAACAAATCTGTATTTATTTTGCAGCTGAGAAACAGCAGCAGTCAGCGTATTGAACGTCGCGCGCAATTTTTAATAATTTTATGCTTTGAGTTTCGTTCTTGCCGTCACTTTTAATTGCCATTTGCAATATGTTTTATTTTTATAAACGCAACGAACTCCATCAACATCAACATCACATCATCGCCCAACAACAGCAAAGGCAACAGCAGCACATCTTTTCACAGTTTCGTCGACGATTCCGTCGTTTGAGAAGTTCTGCGTCTTGTCTGCTTGCCTCTTACTCTCTATCTCTCTCTGTCCTCCTTCTTCTTCACCCAACAAACTTCTGCCTCTGGATACAAATTGATTTTTTTCACTCTTTGGTCCCCCTTTTGTTGAACCAACCGCTTTCATTGCACATTATTTGATTACCATTGCACGCGTGATTGCATTGCGATTGCTCGCGACATGCATTATATTCACATATTTTTTGTTTACACTGGGCGTTTGTTTAAACAATTTCACAGCAAGTAAATTTTGCGAAATTTATGCGCCTCGCTAGCTTTGTTGTTGCACTGTTAGTGATGTTAACTTGGTATGTTAAACTCAAAATGGCACTGTTAACAGCCTTTTAGTGTGACCAGCTAAGTGAAACATCAAAATAACTAAGCTCAGTATTATGCTGGTATTATTAGCTGCCAGACTGTCAAAATTCTAATGTAAACAATTTATCAGCTGTTTTCAACAAACTGGCAACCCTCTGACTAAAAGATAGTACAATAAAAGTTCTATTTATTGTTTGTTCCCTTAAAACGCATATTCATCAAAAATTCTGCGCAAAATCAAAGCTGCGCTCCAACGCAAGAAGCCCCGAAACAAGCCAAAGCAAGACCAGCAACAGGCACACGCTCCCCGCCCGCACAGCTGCTCCAAAGACAACAACAACACGGATTCTGTGGACATGGAGAGCAATCTGAATCGCATGATTAATCAAACACTGCGCCATCCACTGAGTGGACAGCTCAGCAAGTACACAAATGTGATGAAGGGTACGAGTAGACAAGCCAGATGGAAAGCCTAACTTCGGCACAGCGAAGATTTGATACCCTTGAGTTCTTTGTTCAATTTTGAGTGATTGTTCCTATGGTGGCTATATGATATAGTACTCCGACCAATCTAAGAGTACCTAAGAAATGAAAGACAGTATCAACTACACATTTGGTGTAGTTTGGTTGAGACACAAATAACAACAAAGCTTATCATACCAAAGATAGTTTTTAAAAAGATCGTTTTTAGTGGATATATATGATATAGTCATCCGATTAAAACTAAAGTTAGTCAGGACATAAAAGACAATACCAAATACCCTTGTTTTGAGTTTGGTTAAGTTTCTCAAAAAAACCATGAAGATTTCCGTACTAAACGCTTTTTTTTATAAATGATCGTTTCACAAAAATAGCCTTAAAACTGAGCGATTAGTTTACATATAAACCAAAGGACTTAGCCATATCGATTCAACTCGGTGAACTGAACACGAATATATATAGTTTTTAGGGCGAAGCTATAATGCCCTCTGCAAGGGTATAAGCAATACATTTATTCATCATTTAAATTCACAAATTAATATTTAAATCTAATCATTCCTTTTGCTTCCAGGTTGGCAATATCGCTGGTTTACTGTGGACGCCAAGACGGGTTTCCTCAGCTATTATCTGTGCGATTCGTCGTCAGTGGGCGAGGACATTGCCCCCTCGCCCCATGTCTTGGCCAGCACGCCGCGGGGACAGGTGCAATTGGCTGGCGCTGTGGTCTATCCCAGTGATGAGGATTCGCGCACCTTCTCCATTGCCTGTGCTTCGGGAGACACTGTGAAATTGCGGGCCAACGATGCGCGTGCGCGACAGGAATGGGTCGATGGACTGCGAGCTGTGGTGGAGAGTCATACGAAGGCCATGGATATTAGCAACTCTTCGCCGCTGCCGGCACGAGAACTGCTTGCCGCCTCCGATGCCATGGTCTCCGCTCGCCAGGCGCTCTTCCTCACCGAGCAATGGTTGGTTACGTTTAAACTTGGCCAGAACAATTGTAAATTTAATTACTTGAATCCTATATTTTTAGTAATGCATCTTTAGCGCGTGCCATTGAGAATATTGACTGTGCTTCCTTCTCGCCCACTGATCCCGATCTCTTGCTGCTCAAAGCCATCTCCACAGCCAGCACTCAGTGCCTGCATCAATGTCTTAGCCTCTTGCAGCGTCATCAGGAGATCAATCAGCCAACTGTGGACGAGGCGCCCACAAGTATTCCTCTGGCATATCAATAGCAAATGCTACAAAATAGCTTAGCTAACTTGTATTAAATTAAAAGCAATAAATCAGCCTTGTTGTGTGTATATTCCAAAACTAATAGGTTCACCTTAAGTTGGGATTTTCCTTTAAAAATACGCTCAATTTGTTTTTATAAAATATTTTGTTTTATTCCTTTTGTTTTCTTGTTTTCCTGTTTTTTTTTTTTTTTGTTATTAGATTAATAAGAACATTCATTTCGACATTTAAAGTTAATTTGAACATAAAGTTTGCACTAAAAGTTTATAGAAAACTTAAACTTGATATAGTTTTATATTTTTTTGTCAAGTTCGAACAATGATATTTTTTGGAGATTAGAATTATTAACCGATAACCGATTCAAGTTTCTTGTGAAATACTCGTAATACATATACCAAAGTTGTAGTGTTTATATGGAACATTTAAAGACTATTTGAGGGGTGGGGAATACCTTTTGTTTTTTGTTTTGTTTTTGTTTAGCGATTTATCATATGAGAGTTACATACATACATATTTAATTATATGTGTTGGCTATGGCTATTGCTGCAGTTGTATAAACTGTAAATTAATTAATTACTTAATATATTTAATTTGATTTTTATTTGCCGTCTTCTTGTTATAATGGTAAAAAGTTGTTGCTATTTCCACTTTCAATTATTTTTTATGTAATTTTCTTGTTATTTATTTCATTGTGTGCTTTCAAACGAAAATCTATAATTTATTTTGCCGAAAGTACGCCTAAAGTTTCAACAGAAAAATTATAAATATTTGTTAAAAATATTTATATATATGCCAGACTTTATGTTTTTTAGCTTAAATCAAATGAGCGAAAGTTGTTGCTGTTGTTGTTTTTATGAGCGCTGAGAAAATTATTATTTAAATAAAGTAACTTATGCTCTTAAGATAAAATTAATGCTAGAAAAGGCACTTTAGAATAGGACAAACAAAATCACGATAAAAAAAAGTACAATATTACTTATAAATATTTGGAAATTAGATACAAAAAGTATTGAAGTGACATTCAAATCGTTGAAATCTTTTGAAAAATCAGCAGCCCACAAAATATCTATAAAGATGACAACAACTTTCGTTTGGAGTAAATTTTGCTGCTAAATTCATTGTCACAATTTTCTATAATTTTCCACTTTCCTTTTCGCTTGTATAAATACGTCAAGTTGTTTCAAAAATTCGCATTTACAAACTTTGCTTAATTTTTGTTTTAGGGTTTAATCTAACATTTGTTTTTTTTTTTTTTTTAATTTCTTGTTCGTCTCTGAATTTAATTCCGAAAGGCATTTTTTGTGAATTTCATTTTGTTTAGACCTAAACATTAAATTTAGTTGCTTCCATAATTTCAGTTTTTAGTTTTTAATGCACATCCAAAAGTTTTAGTTCATTTTTTTGTTGTTATATTTTAAAATTTTAAATTTAGTAATTTTGTACATTTTTTTCACAATTAATTGTTAAACAAACAAAACTGGGCACACAATTGCTAATTTATTAATATTCTTTTGTTAATACTTATTTTTATCATTTTAGTTTAAAAACGTGTTTTTTGCTGGATTTTTGTTGCTGTTGTTGTTGTGGAATGTTCCAAGGGGGATTTTTGTTGTTGTGAGTTTTGCATTTTGTTTAAAATTAAAGAGATCGCTATTTAGTTGTTTAAGTTTATGCACTATAACATAATAATACTTTCATTGTTTTGATTTGTGTAATAAGTAGATTATTTAATTTAAATTAGAAACTATGCAAAAATGTAAGTGGACTTAAGTTGGCGACCGATAGAAACAAAAGGAACGCGCGTTATATAAATACTAAAGACGAGTATCTAAGTAAATATATATATATATATATATATATCATTCAATACTAATTAAAGTAAACTTTTCAAAATTATGCACTCTCTCGCTCTCGCTTTCTTTCTCTTTCTCCTTCGCTTTGCTTGTTTTTCAAATGTAATTTGATTGCTTTTAGTTGTGTGGATTCTATTCGCTGCTTGTGGTAATAGGTTCCACTTTGATGCTGCCTCCGCTGCCGGCACAGATATCTGCACTTGCCGCCGCTGCTGTCACAGTCGGCGTCGCAGTCGTCACACTTGCCGCCGAGGAGGATGACGAAGGTATGCCGACTCCGACTCCGACTCCAAGTCCGACTCCGACTCCGCTGCTGGCACCCACAAGCTCGGCAAGATCGTCGGCAAAGAGACGCGTGGGCGAATACTCCCGCTTGTAGCCCATCTCCAGTCCCAGCTCGGCGAGGGGCGAGTGTAGGCGTGGCGTTTCGCTGCGCAGCGGACTGCTCTTGGACTTGGACTTGTCCACATGGCTCAGGCCAAGCTGTGAGTGTTGCTGTTGTTGTTGCTGCTGTTGCTGCTGCTGCTGGACGGCGGAGGAGCCGGCGCTGGCTGAGGGCATGGAACTGGCACCGTAACCGGACTTGTGAGTTTGCATATGAAGCGGATGAGCAGCTGCTGCCGCTGCCGCTGCTGCCGCCTGTGCCTGTGCCTGTTGTTGTTGGTGCAGTGCATGTTGCTGCTGTTGTTGTTGCTGTTGTTGCTGCTGCTGTTGCTGCTGGTGTTGCTGCTGGTGCTGATGCAACTGCAGCTGTTGCAGGTGATGCTGCTGCTGCTGGCTGAGCAGGGCGGCGGCGGCGGGATCACGATGCAGTGCAACGGCCATGCTGGGCGGCAGATTCGGCATGAGGCCGGCGGGACCGCAGGGCGAGGGCGCATGCCGTGGACCCAGCGACGGATTTGAGCCACTGCTCAATGCCGGTGATATGCTGGCCCGTCCCGGCCCACCTGCCAGATGCGGTGGCAAGTTGAACAGCCCTGGCGGCGGCCCCGCCTCCCCGTGCTGATGCTGCGCTGCGGCGGCCATTTGCATCTGCTGACGTATATTGTGCGCCACGGCGGCAACTGCCGACATTTGCTCCTGCGACATTTGCTGATCCACAGCGCCGCCACCACCACCGCCAACCCCAACCCCAACACCAGCACCACCTACGCCGACGCCGACGCCGGCAGCGCTGCCTCCACTGCCCATGCCATTTGGACAGGCCAATGCGCTTAGACTGGCGGCGCCGCTGCCCGGCATGCCGCCACTAGCGCCTGGATAGCTCAGGGTCATGTCCTGCAAAGGAAACACGGGCTAACCCCGTTGACAGTTTAGTGTCTGACTTGTTACTATGTATGTATGTATGTGTCAAGGGAAAAGTAAGGAAGAATTGGACAGTGATGACCAAAATTTTGAATTTTAATAACGAATAAAATTGTGATGCAGAATCATTTTAAAGGCCAAATAATGATCAAAATGACATTCCGCAAGGAAATCGGTTAAGTTTTGACAAAGTTATGACAGCTCGAAGTTTGTTAATTGCTTGGACTGTCAACTTTACAAGTCAAATTTTTTGTCAATTTCGACATGATTTTTTACAAGAAAATGAAGTCTCTCAGAATCAAGTTTAAAGTGTTGTTTTATACTAATTTGGGCACCAGGAGTTGATTAAAAGTCAAAAGTCAAGATTTAAAATTTTGAAAAAAATATTATTTCAAAAAAGTCAAAGGGGGGAGTACATGATTTTGTCGGAAAAAATTCGAAAATAATTTTTTTTATAAAGTGAATAATATTTAAATGCAGAATCAATATAGAAGCCAAATAATGATCAAAATGGTATTCCACATGAAAATCGGTTCAGTTTTGGCAAAGTTATGGCAGTTTGAAGTTTTTGATAAAGTGTCAAGGGGAATGTATGGAAAAACATGACAGTGATGACCAAAAAATTGAATTTTTTAAATAATCAACATTTTGATGCAGAATTAATATTCAGGCCAAATAATGATCAAAATGGTATTCCGCATGAAAATCGGTTAAATTTTGGCAAAGTTATGTCAGATTGAAGTTTTTGATAAAGTGTCAAGGGGTAGGTATGGAAAATATGATAGTGATGACCAAAAAATGGAATTTTCTAACTAACTGATATTTTGATGCAGAGTCAATATAGATGCCAAATAATGATCAAAATGGTATTCCGCATGAAAATCGGTTAAGTTTTGGCAAAGTTATGGCAGTTTAAAGTTTTGAAAAGTCTTAAGGGGTAGGTATGGAAAAATATGACAGTGATCACCAAATATTTGAATTTTCTAAATAAATTACATTTTGATGCTGAATTAATATACAGGCCAAATAATGATCAAAATGGTATTCCGCATGAAAATCGGTTAAGTTTTGGCAAAGTTATGGCAGTTTGAAGTTTTTGATAGAGTGTCAAGGGGAAGGTATGGAAAAATATGACAGTGATGACCAAAAAATGGAATTTTCTAACTAACTGATATTTTGATGCAGAGTCAATATAGATGCCAAATAATGATCAAAATGGTATTCCGCATGAAAATCGGTTAAGTTTTGGCAAAGTTATGGCAGTTTAAAGTTTTTGAAAAAGTCTTAAGGGGTAGGTATGGAAAAATATGACAGTGATCACCAAATATTTGAATTTTCTAAATAAATTACATTTTGATGCAGAATTAATATACAGGCCAAATAACGATCAAAATGGTATTCCGCATGAAAATCGGTTAAGTTTTGGCAAAGTTATGGCAGTTTAAAGTTTTTGAAAAAGTCTTAAGGGGTAGGTATGGAAAAATATGACAGTGATCACCAAATATTTGAATTTTCTAAATAAATTACATTTTGATGCAGAATTAATATACAGGCCAAATAATGATCAAAATGGTATTCCGCATGAAAATCGGTTAAGTTTTGGCAAAGTTATGGCAGTTTGAAGTTTTGATAGAGTGTCAAGGGAAGGTATGGAAAATATGACAGTGATGACCAAAAAATGGAATTTTCTAACTAACTGATATTTTGATGCAGAGTCAATATAGATGCCAAATAATGATCAAAATGGTATTCCGCATGAAAATCGGTTAAGTTTTGGCAAAGTTATGGCAGTTTAAAGTTTTTGAAAAAGTCTTAAGGGGTAGGTATGGAAAAATATGACAGTGATCACCAAATATTTGAATTTTCTAAATAAATTACATTTTGATGCAGAATTAATATACAGGCCAAATAATGATCAAAATGGTATTCCGCATGAAAATCGGTTAAGTTTTGGCAAAGTTATGGCAGTTTGAAGTTTTTGATAGAGTGTCAAGGGGAAGGTATGGAAAAATATGACAGTGATGACCAAAAAATGGAATTTTCTAACTAACTGATATTTTGATGCAGAGTCAATATAGATGCCAAATAATGATCAAAATGGTATTCCGCATGAAAATCGGTTAAGTTTTGGCAAAGTTATGGCAGTTTAAAGTTTTGAAAAGTCTTAAGGGTAGGTATGGAAAAATATGACAGTGATCACCAAATATTTGAATTTTCTAAATAAATTACATTTTGATGCAGAATTAATATACAGGCCAAATAATGATCAAAATGGTATTCCGCATGAAAATCGGTTAAGTTTTGGCAAAGTTATGGCAGTTTGAAGTTTATGATAGAGTGTCAAGGGGAAGGTATGGAAAAATATGACAGTGATGACCAAAAATGTAATTTTCTAAATAAATAACATTTTGATGCAAAATTAAAATATAGCCAAAATAATGATCAAAATGATATTCCGCTTGAAAATCGGTTACGTTTTGGCAAAGTTGTGAGAGTTTGAAGGTTTTTAATAAAGGGTCAACAGAAAAGTAAGGAAATAGAGCACAGTGATGGCTGAAAAATTGAATTTTCTAAGTGAATAAAATTTTGTTGCGAAGTTTCAATCATATGTGAAAGCAAATCAATGATTTAAAAATTTATCGAATTTTAATTTAAAGGGTTGCCCAAATTAGTGTGACTGCATTTTGACATTGACAATAAAACTTTAATCAAAAGTTCCTAGTTGCCATTAAACGTCAGTTTATGAAACTTGATTGTCATGATGAAAATTTTCACTTTCAAATTAAATTTGCCCGAATCGTGTCTAAAGTTTCTTTAAGTAAATTTTTTTTTTTTTTTTTTGTTAATTTTAGTGAAGTGAATAATCTATGTGAAATGTGTGAATGCTTTGGCAGCGTTACCTACCGAATGTCGTCCGTATGGCGGCATGTGGGAACCCAAGCTGTCGTCCTTCAAGTCCTTGGTATCGCGAAAAACCACCGTCTTGATGACGCCCTTGATATGCTCATCCGGCCAGATGCCCAGCAGAATTCGTTGCGGTCTTCCGCGTCCCTTGGGCCGCAAATCGGGGCCGCCATCGATGGATGGTCCCAGCATGTTGTGCACTCGATTCGCATAGAGCACGAACGTCGGATAGGGTATGTCATATTTACGGGCTGCCTGCGACAGTGAAAGTCCCTCCTTGAGTACACTGAAAATGGCCTCGGCCATTGTCTCGGGTCGCCAGGATTTGAGAGGACCGCGCTCGCGAAATCGCATATGATGCATGAGATTTTGATTGGTGTTCCAGCATTTTTGCCACATGGACTGCAGCTGATACTGATAGCTGTCTGCTGGAGGTGCAAATAATAAATGAGACAAAATGCGATAGATGAAGCCTCGGTCCGGTAAGTGACACAACTATTTCTAACCGTACAAACCTGCTAACGTCGAGCCCGTGGCGCCCATCCAAGCGTGAGAGTTCTCCATCATTTTTGCCTGCCAATAGAATGGAGATGCAAGTGGAAAAGAGATGACTTAGTGGGTCTTCAATTAATTGCATAACTCGCTTTAGTTAGCGCTCAATATGCCGCTTGGCACTATCATGTAAGATCGACCTATTTTCATTGAGTTTTCAGATACCCTTTAATTTAATAATACTCCTTGAAATAATGCTGTAGGTTTAACTGATTTGTGGAAAGCTGTGAACATTTTCCTAAAATGGAACTCTCAGGAATTGTAAACTTATGTTTATTTTAAGCTCTAAAACTTTTCTTAAAATAGGACTTACAAGAAAGTTTTGGGGTTTTACATTCAATCTTTTTTAAAGGGAGCAATTTGTGTATTAATATTTAATCCTAATATGTATGAAGTGAGACAAGGTAATGTGAAAATTTAAATTTAATATTTAAACATTTTTTAAGATGGATCCTTCAAGAAAATTATATATTTATTTAAGTTCTTATAAACTACGGGATTTTTCACAGTAATCGTATTAAATAATATTTATTTGCATAACATATTATATTAAATTAAAAAAAGTGATGGATTCTATTTGACAGTTAAGAAATGGGCAACTTTGATTTAATTTTTAATACGAAAATTGAATGAACTTTCCGTTAAGAAATTGAATATGCAGGGTATGATGAAGTCGACTACATTAATATATGTAAATACATTTCTAACAATATAATGGCTACGATTCTAATGCTAACGATACATTTAACTGCAGTGCTTGTTCTCTGAACGTTGTTCGAGTGGCAACGTCATTGACGTTACCGTTAACGTAACCGTTACCGTTGCCGTTGCTGACGCTGTCTATTTGCCGAGTACCGTTTGCCGAGTGCCTCGTATTGAATTCACTAATTGCATAACAAAGTAACATTTGCATATTGTGCTACATATCCTTAAACGTGTCTATATGCTCCTCATCATCATGCACTACACTACACTACACTACAAGGTGCCCTGCTTTATGTCTGTATGTGAGTGTATGTATTTCTGTGTGTGTAGTTGTGGCTTGTCAATAACTTCATTACAAAAATGTTGCATCATAAAACATATCGCAAGTATACTTAGAGAACCGACTCGGGGGCCACTTGTGCCCATTTAGGCTAAGTATTACTTGTAAGTTTGCCATGTGACTGCGTGGCTGAGTAGCAGTTTAGTTGTTGTTCTTATTGTTGTTCTCATTTTGGCCTGCCTAGAACCTACTCTTACCACCTATGAGTAATAACAGCTGCCAGACAATGCGCACTGCTCGAATATTCTTCGAAATATTTTCTGTTGCATACTTTTATGGGCGCCAGACATGCAAGTTGCGACTGGACTTGCCATTTAAATTTTTGGAGTCTTATTATATAGAAAATTATATATTACTAAGTTGCATTAAGTTGTGTTTAGTTTAAGCCAAATTACTTTATTTAACCAGACAGTTGAGGGGATGTTTAAAATTGGTTTGTATAGTGTTATCCTTCAACTGAAGAATGGTTTAGTTTTATAAAGTTTAGTCACACTGTAAATTTTTGATTTATTTTTATGTGAACAACGTTGAAAGTTTTCGTTGTTGGTTTACAAATTTTATCTCTAGAAAGATCTTATATGAAGAGCAAAAAATTAGGAGTGCGGTATAAA